>NC_081547.1:3369161-3407141 GCF_901000735.1 Corylus avellana
TGCGTTAGGCAAAAGAAGTCGTCCTCCCATCTTTTGGCTAGAGCCGCCTCCAACCACCACGAAGGATGTTCGGGACTACTAAATCCCAAATCGGGGGCATCATTAGGAGTAGATGCGACCTTCCCCGAAAGTTCGATTGAAGGGTAATCAACCACTCATGGAGGTTGGGCAAATTTTCTTTTAAAACTGACCTGACAGTATCACATTGCACTGCTACGTCGCGTTGCCACATTATAAAAGAGATATATTACACATTATTCTCTCAATCATCTTTTTTAAAAAAATTTATTAAATTTACCATTAAATCTGTGAGCTCATTTGGATCTCACACAGATTCAATAATAAATTCTTTCCTTCCCTATATAAAGACGAGCTTGAAATAAATAAAATAGAGAATTATTTTTATTTATTTTTGTCAGGAAATATAAAAAGTGTTGCATTGCACTGTTATGCCCTGACATGGCACTACCACGTTGCGTTGCCATGTCAGAACATATAGAAAACGAATGTTCATGAATTCTTTCTGACTTTCAACACGCCCCCTCACGTATGGCGAAAGGACATCCAAATCAACACGTGCAATAATGGGTGATGGTGGGCTATAACCAATTGGGTTAGGATCTGATACCATATGCGGAAGCAAAGAATATTTAGAAATGACAGCTTACTTGATGTTGCTGACCATTCTTTCATTTATAGAAGAGTTCGTAGCTTTACAAATGAAGATAAAGATAACATGTAAGTTATGTAACTAAATTACAAAATTCAAATAATACATTTAAGTAATACAGATAAAATAATATCTATCTTATCAACATAAATGTTTGAATATCATAGGATGACTCATCCAAGTGATAATCATCATCTAATATTCTTCGGGCAGAATTTCACGGATGATAACGCGTCCAATTGGGACCTACTACTTATCACGTGCATTTAAATAAAACTGTGTTCTTACACGTGTAATGAGCCCAATAGTACGTGGCACTTGAAATCTAAATTAGGTGTCAAACATGGACACATGTTCCGGAGCTTCGCCCGTCTGTATGGCCCAAGACCCGGACAATCCCATACCACAACGGCATAAACCTACTTGTCCAGTTCACCCAAAATAAGTCGGTGCTTTGACCATGGACCTCATCTGCTTATATCACAACCTAATAACATGTGACAAAATTATAAAAAAAAAAAAAAAAAAAAATTTAAAAAAAAAAACTGACGTGTCATTTCATAATAGGTAAAATAAGTAAGATTGTAAAATTTACAACTTAGCCATTAATTAATTAAATTAATCATATCACTAATAATAAAATGTAGCTTCAAATTTGTAAGAAGTTTATAATAAAAATTGTAGTATTCGTAACTATTTTCCATTAATTAGCAGTGTACGTGAAGCATCAAGTATCTATTTTTAAGTGTTTATTCTCTTAGATGACAATAAAAATTACATTAAATAAAATAACAAATGATTATTATTTGTCATGTTTGAAAAGAAGAACTTTGGAATAGGCATTTGAAAGAATATATAACATTTTTTTTTAATAAATATATAACATTTTCTAATAATTTTCATTGCCACGTCAGTAACATTTATAGGAATAAGATCAACTTTTACTAAAACAAATGAGTGAGAGTAGGCAATATATTAAACAAAAAATCAGCAAGTAGACAACTGCCATTACTCTGTGTTTCGAGAAATCCACCATCTCCAATTAATAACCTTCACAAACAAGACTTCGTAAACAATAAAGAAAAGAAAGACATAACGTGCTGCACTGAGATTTACGTTCCAGAGATTCTAAACACCCATAGTCCTCCTCTTCACTCGTCCTCCATCTAAATCTCCCAAGTTGCTTGCTGATCAGAATAGTAGCAACAATGTCAATGCTGGCCAAGACAGACTCTGAGGTGAGCAGCCTGAGCCAGTCCTCGCCAGGGCGGTCCCCCCGCAGGCCCGTCTACTACGTGCAGAGCCCTTCGAGGGACTCCCACGATGGCGAGAAGACGACCAACTCGTTCCAGTCTAGCCCAGTGCTCAGCCCAATGGGCTCCCCTCCGCACTCCCACTCCAACTCTTCTCTGGGCCCCCACTCCCGGGAGTCCTCCTCCACTCGCTTCTCCGCCTCCCTCAAGCCCGGCTCCCGCAAGAACATCGGCTCCCAAAGGAAAGGTTGGAAGCCCTGGAAGGACCAGTTTGATTCCATTGAAGAAGAAGGCCTTCTCAACGACGACGATGGCAGACATGGCCTCACTCGCCGCTGCTATTTACTTGCCTTTATTGTTGGCTTCTTCGTGCTTTTCTCCTTCTTTTCTTTGATTCTCTGGGGTGCAAGTCGTCCCCAGAAACCCATCATCACTATGAAGGTACCTTCATATTTTAGAATAAAAATAAATAAATTAGTAGATTATAACTATAATTTTGTGATCTGGGTTTTTTTTTTTATTTTTTTCTTTTACTTTTTCCTAGGCCTGTGATCTAATTGTTCAATTGTGTAATTGCAGAGCATGTTATTTGATCAATTTGTAGTTCAAGCGGGTGAGGATTTCTCAGGAGTAGCAACTAACATGGTGTCCATGAATTCCACAGTGAAGCTCACATTTCGAAATACTGCAACATTTTTTGGGGTCCATGTGAAATCAGTACCTTTAGATCTCTCCTATTCACAACTCATAGTAGCCTCTGGAACCGTAAGCCACCTAAGAGATACATGTCCCTTTATTTCTCTCTCTGCTTTTTTTTTTTTTTTTGGTAGTGTAAGATTTATTAAATTTGATTCTGTTCTAAATGGGTCTTAATTTACAGATAAGTAAGTTTTATCAATCAAGAAAGAGCCAGAGATCAATAACAGTGGTGCTGAAGGGAAGCAGTATCCCATTGTATGGAGGGGGGGCTAGCTTGGGCAGTTTGAATGGCGCACCAATTGAGCCAGTGCCACTGACACTCAACTTCATGGTTCGGTCAAAAGCATATGTTTTGGGTAAACTGGTGAAGCCCAGGTTCTACAGGAGGGTTGAGTGTTCGGTGGTTATGGATCCAAAACAGATGAATATGGCCATTTCTCTCAAGAGCAAGTGCACCTACAAGTGATGAACATAGTATAGTCCAGATTAATGATCTAGTTTTTGATTATGGAGGAAGCAATATACTGGTTTTTTTTTTTTAATTTCTTTGAATAATTTAAGGGTTATTAATAAAATCATTTTGGAAGTGATGTGTGGAAAATGCAGTTTTTTTAGGCATAGAAGCAGGAGTTGACTTGAGGGATCCGGATGGACCGGATCCGATTCCTGACTCACTAACCTTGAGAATCCAGGAAGCAGCCGATTTAATACAAAATCAGGAGTTGGTAGGTGCTATAAATTCTTACTATATTTTTCACCTTAACTCATACATGTATTGATGTCCAACTCCTAATATTTAGTCAATATTTATTATAAGTTTTTCCCTTTTTTTTTTTTTTATTATTATTATTATTTTTTGCCTTATGGGAACCCGACAGTTTCTCTACCTTAAAAATTAAAAATATATAAAGGTAAGAAAGAGATAAATCGATATTTCAAGGTGGATCAAACCTCCAAATGAACCCTTCAAGTAGACCAACCTCAAAATATTTCTTTAAGCAATTATGTATTTTCCTTGATAAATTGCCATAAAGCATCTACATCTTTTAATTTATAGTGGAAAGTTATAATAAAAAATAAAAAATATCACCTAATAATGAAAAGATTGCAATATCATGCCACTATTACAAAATTTTTATTTTTATTTTTTTGAGAAATATTACAGAATATTTCTAATAATACAGAGATTGCAATTATTATATAAGGAAAATGCTTGGCATGCTACAATATTTTTTATACTTACTAATTAATTAAGTTGAGAAGAATTTTTTAATTAAGAGAAATGTTATTTAATATCCTTCCATCTTTTTTCATACTCATTTTGAAAATTAACCATTAAATTTATATGATTACTTTTGAAGCGTTACGTCAGTAAAATACTTGATAATTATGAACTACCATGTTAGGAAATATAGTAATGATGTAGAGAATTATTTATAAACTGACATGACAATTCATAATTAATAGAATAATTAAGATAAATTGGAATGTTAATAGAGGCAAATGGTAGATTTTGTTAACTAAGTTTCTGTAGCTAAATACTGGGCCGAAGTGTAAAGGCCCATACCAGATCCAACACCTTCAGATTTAGGGACCCAAATCCATGCCAACACGGGGTTCCACGGCAACAAAATAAACACAACACCAGTTTATAACTGCGTTGCCTCCAAAATGGAATGGGTTCAAACGATTACACTTTTTTATTTTTATATTTTTCTCTATTTACGTCCTTTATTCAAGGAAATTAGTGCCATTTGTTAAATAAATAATATAAAAAAAAACAATATAAAAATTATGATTTAACATTTTCTGAAGGTTGCTGTAAAGCATGTTTGAGATTATATTTGAGAAATAGAGCTTTTAAATCAAAAAGAACTTTTGGGCAAAAAATTTATTTTTAAGCTTTTACAAAAAGTGCGTTTTGATCATTTTTAGGCTTTTTGGACCCTTAAAAGCGCTTTTAATTTTTTTACCAAACGTGAACTTTTTTTTTTTTTTTTTCAAACAAACTTTTTAAGTATTAAAAGCACTTTCAGGCCCATCAAACACAATCTTAAACAGGTCATAAGTCAAAAAGAGTTTTTGGGCAAAAGCTTTATTTTAAAGTTTTTAGGCAAAAACTTCATTTTGAAGCTTTTGCCAAAAGTGCGTTTTGGCCAATTTTAGGCTTTTTGCACCTTTAAAAGCGCCTTTAATTTTTTTTACCAAACAAATATTTTTTTCTTTAAACGGAGTTTTTTAAGTGTTAAAAACACTTTTAGACCCCTCAAACACAGTCCCAAACAGACCCACTAAGTTCCTTCCTAAAACCATTGAATTTAAGATTTTAGCTGATTATGAATTGTTACCACAATTTCATTATAAACCCATATGGCAGGATCAAGTAGTGTCGTATAGAATTTCACGTAATTTCTTTAAAGTATTATTTAATTGATAATATTTTTCCAAACTTTTTTCTAGTGATGGATCAAATACATTATTGCAAATCTTATATTACAGACTCTTCGAAGCATACGATAATATATTTTTAGTGATGAAATAATTGCTACAATAAGAAAATAACAAATCTTTCTCTTTGGAAGGAAGTATAGGGGCATATCACTTCTTTTTTTTTTTTGGTTGAAATATGTCGATATCACATTTCATTTATACTCAGCATGGGAATATAATATTCCTAGAATAACCTTTAACCCAGTTGCCTTTTACAATCGATAACATCAAATCAAAACCAAAACAAATGCTCTCTAGTTTTAAAAATCAAAATCAAAAGAATGACGTATATTATCTCAATTAAAGGGGCCGATAAAAACTTTTAGCTGTCACTTTTTCAGGCCCATAATGTTGGGATCAATATGCTCAACCGACTTGTTAATTAACATTGAAAATTAGTTTATTTACTTTTAAAATTTAAAGAAATAAGATATAAAAACAAGCAAAATCTCCATCTAATTGGCATATTTTTTACATCAGAAGAATATTCCAAGAATGACAGCAATCTCATCTACCCCATTGCAACTATAATTGCTGGGGTTGTTGGTCACCTTCCTCCTCTTATTGAGGAAATCAAAGGTCTTTTGCCAAACATTCAAAGAATGGCTTAAACACACCACTTGACGATTTTGACTCATCGCACACCACTATGATACAATGGACCAGAGGAGAAAAAGTCTTTTATGGCTTCCCACCATGTTTTTTCTTTTACTTTTACTGTGAAAATAAATTTACAAAAAGATAAATAAATTGAATCTAATCTTTTATTCGAATCTCAAAATAATTCTTTAAATATTTATTTAAAAAAATAAAAAATTGCTATGTACACTCGTGGCCAATTGTTCAATCAAAGTCAAAAATGCCAAACAAATATCTCTCTACTTTCTAGCATTTACAATCTACTTTCTAGTATTTACAATCACAAGGATGACAATCAACTAAACTAAATCAGAACCGTCGGATGTCCAAAAAAATGAAAAAATCTTCGGAAATTACTTTCCACAACTTCCTCTGCTCAAAAGAATCCAATTTCCGATCACCTGACTATGACCCAACTCTCCGAAAAGGACCAATTGGGTGCGTCATCGGTCACCAGCTGCCGGAGCCGATCCACCGGAGAACATAAACGAGACGAAGCCGGGGAACAGGACTCAAAATTCACTTCCCAATCAAACAATTTACCAGAATCCGGTGACGATTCCGGCGAAGTAACAACTGAGGATAGTATCGAAACCCAGTCTGGAAAATCGAAAGGACTTCTCGGCGACGAGGACATCGTTTTTAGTTCGTCTTTGTCCTCTAATGGAACAGTGTCATGATCATCATGAGCAGCAACGAAGGGATGTTCCAAAAGCATCTCAGCCGTCCATCGCTTTCTCGGATCCTTCACAAAACACTTCTCAAGAAAATCTTTCCCTTCAAAAGATAATTCCTTTGGGACTTGTGGCGTTTCTTCACCAACCCCAATTCGAAGCAGAAGCTCGAAGATGTTCCCCTGGGGCCCACAATTCCACACTGGTTTTCCGGTCAGCATCTCCACTACGGCGCACCCAAGAGCCCAAATATCAGCCGGAGATTCGTACTCATTTTCGTTAACCGATTCCGGCGACATATACAGAGGAGTTCCTCTGAATTCGGCTCTCTTTTCTTCTGTGCTCTGTTTTTGCTCTGCTTTCTTTGCCAGCCCAAAGTCCGCAATTTTGATATCTCCATTGTCGAACACGAGGATATTCTGAAGCTTTATGTCGCAGTGAACGAACCTCTTTGCGTGAATTTCACGAAGCCCCAAAAGTATCGACTTCGCGTAGCGCCGAACATCGGATTCCGGTAACGAGCCTCCGCGGTTCTTGACCTGATCGGCTAGACTGCCACCAGAGGCGTACTCCAAGAACAAGTTGTAGAACTTCTCGCCGTTCTCGACGCTATGGTCTTCTCCGAGGCACCGAATGATTTGCGGGCAGGTGGATAGCTGATCGAGTACTCGTTTCTCGCTCTCGAGCGACGCGGAGAAGGACAACTCAGAAGATTTCACGGCCATTAGCGGAGGCGCCTGATCAGAACTTCTTCGGGGTATCGCCAAATACACAGTTGCGAAGCTTCCATGACCGACTGGTTCTCCTCGAACCCACTCCATCCTTCGGTTTCTTGGGCGTCTCTGGTTTCTTGCTCTGTTTTCGTCTTTGCTGCGTCTTTCCTTGCGTTGCTTTGTTACTTTGTATGAAAGAAAGAGAGAGGAGAACACAAACTGAGCACAAAATGAAAGCAAGGCAGTTGCTTTTATACATGAGGAGGAGTCATAGGAGTATCGGACTGTCTTTTTTATTTTTTATTTTTATTTTTTGATTGAAGAAGAAGCGGCTTCAAATCAAAGCTATGATTAAAGCACGTGATACTCGATGATATTTTAGCTCAACGACGAGTTGTTTTAATTTGGCCCAATAGTTTCAAAACGTGGTATGATAATAATGGTAGATCCTTTGAGATTTTTACAAAACCCCACGCCGTTTGGATTGTGATGGCTTTTGCAGCCTCTGCAAAATGACTAAACTGCCATCATCACTAATTTGACGAAGCAAAATACCAAATCTCACAAATTAATGCTTTTTTTTTTCCCACTTCATTAACTTTAAAATAATGCTAGATATTTTATTTTTAGCACACAATTATCTAACTGATACGGCAGTTATAACTGGTTAAAAGAATTTTTTTTTTAACGATGCCCGATCTAATAGTTAGTTGAAATAGTCACATTAGCATTGATTGAAAACAACTGTAGTTTTTAGTGTCACTCTTAATGTTATCCAAACAAGGTAGTATAAGGTCGAATAAGGATCATCTCCATTTGATGTGTATATATTGCCATAAGGTTAATATGTTGCTACAATATTTACAAATTTTTTTTTAAAAAAGTAGAATTATGTACATTGTCAGAGTTGACTCGATAGCTTTTGAGGCCTAATTAGACAAATTTAAGTGATACATTTTTATATTTTTATATTAAATAATTCAATTTGAATCTCCTATTATAGTTGGAGTTTTATTTAAATAGCATTGACTAGAATTTGGATCCCCTCCACTTCAAATGAACTAGAGGAGATTCAGTTGGTTTTATTTATAAGAATAAAAGATAATCTTTGCCCTTATAAATACAACCAACGGGATCCCTTCCAATTTAAATGAACTGGAATCGGAGAGGATCTTGTCATATTGATTAACTTCTTTACCATAATCCTTGTCCCATTGATTAACCTCTTTACCATAATTAGGGCTTTAAAAGGTTTTTATTTTATATGAAAGAAAACAATTATTCTATTGCCATTTTGAGGCCTTATTCCATTACAGGCCTTAAACGACAACCTAATTCAACTAGGCAATGAACTAACCCTAACTGTTAAATACCATAAAACACACTCCATGCAATTTATAGTTTCAATTCAGACCGGCAATTTTTTACACAATTTGCTACTTGATATGAATCCAACATAAAATTAACAAATTTAAATTAATGAGTCAAGTTTATTTAATTAAATAAGTCGGGTTAATATTATACTATATAATGCTATATTTATGCTTTGACACAATTCAAACACAATATGCGTGTCATAATATCAATGGGATTAATGGTGGGCAAGGGTATTTTAATTAATTAATTTATTTTTATTATTGCTAGAATAATGAGGGGGTGGGAAAAGAGGACCTAGATGTCCAGTTTCTAGAATTTCAGATCCAGACCGTCCATTTTCATCAAAGGGCCATTGTCTTGTTGCGTATCCTACTATTAATAAAATACTATTTAAATTTTAAAAAGAAAATAAAAAATAAAAAAAATAAAATAATATGCGGTGGTTTGCTATATGGGGTGGCCATTTTTTGCCATGGGGTGGCTTCAGCGGGCAAAACCCAATTTTTTAAAAATTATTATTTTGGGTTTGGACCGTGGAGATGGCCGTTTTATGGCAAAAATGGGGTGGCTAGCCATCCCATATATATATATATATATATATATATATAAATTTAAATATTATTTTAATAATAATGAGATACGTGGGAGAACAATAGCCCTCAAATAAAAATAGACGACGTGAATATGAAATTTCAGAAACTATAATTCACTTCAAAATTTCGGGGATTAGATCTGGGAAAAGGAGGCCATACTAGTCAAACTCCATTCAATTCGCATTGTTTCACACGGGTAAAATTTGGACGTGTGTGAATTAATTGCAATTCTCAATCATTGGCTTTTAAATGTGTTTGGGACAACAATGAAATGAAATAGTCATTATTAGAGTCATTATTATTGTCTTTGGCCATTGCTCTCAAATTATTGAGAGATTGAATCAACCACCCATTTCAATAGTTTCTCATTGATTGCTGAGAGGGAACATGGGTTAATTCAATTTCGACACTGCAGGTTTGGGCCACAAATTGGCTTTTTTATGAGATTCCCAATTCCTTGTTTTTTTCTTCTTAATTTTTCCTTCCAATTTTCTTCGTAAATTCTAAAATTACTGACTTTAATGATGTATTATTAAATCACCATATATTTTAAATATGTATAATAGCTTGTTAATGTATTTTTGATTGGGTAGCTAGACATGCACAAAGCGTGTGTTTTTATAAATAATATATTGTATATTGGAAGCGTCTTTTAAATCACATACAGAAAATGTGTGGTGGTACGTCCAATAAACTAATGGACTGATCATGTACCTGTAGAAACGTGCAGTCCACGTGAGGTTTATATATATGGCCAAAAAAAAAAAATCGACAAGGTTGATAACCGACACTCGCAAAACGTGGATTCATGTGAAAACAAAAAGTGTCCACCCTCCACCCCTCGTTGTCAAAGAAGGTAGGGGCATCTAATTTGTGGGTCGAAGATATAGAAAGCTTATTTAATTTCTCTGTTCTTATTAACTCAATAAATAAAGTGGTAGCTCCCTCTTATTTTTCTGACCGGAAGGTAGGGGTCTCTTTTATCATGCGTTGTATGTTTAGTACGGAAGGCGTGTTTCATGTGTACTTAGCAATGACCCGCGACTTCAATATCGTGTCTAATGAATTCTGTAACAACCTAAAGAATTTTTTTAGTCAAATCTGTGCTATTACGTCAAATGATTAGATAAATTGGGTTTTTTTTTTTTTTTTCTAATTTAGTATACTAAATTTAATAAAAATTATTTCCAAGTAAAACTTTATCCTCTTGTTGCAAATGTTTCAACTGTCGATGAGATCCATTTGCTGGGTTTTTTTTGTTCTCTATTATTTTCATTATTATTATTATTATTGTGAATATTTGTTGTGTTTGTTTCAAGTAGGGCTGACAATTTGTATTATAGTATCAGATTCGAGTCATGTTGAGGTATGTACATAAAACAGGTCAGACCCCTAAACCAGGGACAGAGACAAAGATTAGTATAGGTACGGACCAATGGCCAAAAAATTTAGTTGGTTTGGCCGATAGACAAAAAAAAAAAAAAAAAAAAAAAAAATCTTCTTATTGTGAATTGGGGGGGCTATGGCCTATATTGGCCCCCAATTCCTCCCTCCCTACACTAAACCCTAATTTACTAACTTATTAGATTGGTAGGTCGTGACAAAAGTTGTTAGCTTTTATATCGCATGTTAGATTATCAGAATGTGTCAAAACGTAAGTATATAAATATGATTTGATAGGTTAAATCTAACATAATCCGTTTAATTAAATGAATCATACTACTCAATTTTAACCCGTAAATATATAATATATTGCATTCATATTAATTTCAAAGATGATAATATCAAGTTGCCCAAAAGAAGGAAAGAAAGAAAAAAGTTATTTTAATTACCAAGTTAGATGGCAACGTAGGAGCATGTTGGGAAGTTAGGTTTCCAAATCTGTGAGCTATGGCTGATATCACCATAAAGTGGGTAGCAGAAGCAGTGCTCGTCACAGTGACTCAGATGAGTAAAGGAATGAGTTACGAGTTCACGTTTTTGGTCCGCCAACTTGAGCTGTCGCATGTGGTCACGTTCTACACTATAACAAATATTATAATATAATATAATTATAAATGTCTCTGTTGCAGCCTGTTTTCAGCCTTGGGACCCAGCCTCTGTATTTACTTACAGTTACTGCAGCAAAGTTCATGCATCTCTGTTTTTCCTTTCTCACAGGGTTCATGAAATCTCTCGCAACAGTGTGGGCGGCAGGGCAGCAGCCGTTTTTAGTTAAAAAGGTAGCCCGAGGACCGATGCCGCGCTCCCTCACGTGCTCCTAACTATCTTTGGGGCTTATTTTCAGTTTGATGAATTGGACGGCGCACCCCACTTGGAGCTGCAAGACTGCGGCCTTAAATACTATCACTTCAAACCAAGACGACAAAGAGGCCAACGTCACGTTACTCGAATATGGAAAACAGATTACGTGAAACATGGTGGTGGGATTTCATTTCAATCTCCACGAATTTCTTCACATGAAAGCGTGGGAATGGGAATGGGAATGGGAATTTATTATTAACTAATTAGGTGGATATCGCTGTATCTAAGCCTTCCCATTCACTGTTGATTCATGTGCCTCGTTTTTTGGCACTCAAAACAGAGACAAGACTAAAATTGATGAGCTAATTCTCAATCTTCTAGATCTTTCTTGCTTGCTAAATGGAAAAATATCACTTTACATTCTTTAAATTTTTATGCGATTTAATAAATTTTAAAAATTTTTAATTTAAACACTTAAACTTTTGATTGCTATCAATTTGAACTTTTTCTCAAATTTAAAATATTAAAAATGAAACAATAATGTTTATACTTCGGACTTTTTTTTAAAAAAAAATTAGATTTACCCTTATTTCCAAATTAAAAAAAAAAAAATCTGGCCGAGACCCGCGGGTTTATTTTATTTTAAAAAAAACACACTAAGCCCTGCCTAGTGTTCAGGCTTTTATGACACAGTTGATTTATTACCGAGATTTTGATTTTTTTAATACTAAATTAACTTCAACCTCAACATCACAAACAAGCTCAATGAATGGAGGACCGTCCAACAGATTTGCGGTCTTGTATGGGGTCAATTTGCGTTGATTCGTCGGGTTTAAGTCGTGTCAAGATATTGGTATAAAATTATACAAGTTAATTTTAATTAGACCAATTCAATTAAATAGGTAAATCCTCTCAAACTTAATTATCTAATTTCGTGGTGATTTCATATAATTCGCATATTGTATAAAAAAATTGTTGTTTTAAATGTGGTACGTCGGGCTTGAGTCATGTCAAAAAACATATATAATACTATATATATAAGTCAAATATAACCTAATTAATTTAATTAAATAAGTCACGCTCGTTAACAGTCACCTGCTTTTCACAATTATTTTTTGGTGGTCTCCAATAAGATTCACTGAACCCCCCCTGGTACGAAAAGATTCCTAGGTTGATATGCTATTTTACTGCCAAACCCCCATTGCAAGTTGTACCAAAAAATCTGGCTCGCCGTCAAAATGTCAATTTTCCCGGGAAAACATGAGAGAAATGGCGTGATTTGTCGGTTCTTGTTGAAGCGGACGTAAGCGAAGACGGTGCTGCCGCGTATGGTGAAATGGAGTGAAAAATACATGAACCGACGGTTCACGAGCCACCGAACAGCATACTGGTGCACCAAGAGGGGTCACGGTTCGTGGGTTGGGTCCCAGTGCCCAGGTTGGGTTAATGTGGGCTTCAAGATGTGAGTGGTGGCCCACTAGCCGGCCGCGCCTTGATTTGACCCTCTAGATCACCTCTCCCGTGCTTTGCTTCAAAACAAATGCTAAATACTATATCTGTGTCTGCTTTCGGCTTGCATTATTATTGGTGGGGTTTTCTCCTACAACTTGCCAAATGCTACGATGAGTCCCAGTTGTAATTCAACAATTCACCCGGACCCACCTACTAGATTTCACCCATTTTTCAGATCTTTTTATGATGAATTTATCTACAAAATTTAAAAATAAAAAAATAAAATAAAGGACCCAAAAATATTGTTATTATAGCTCTGAAGATTAAAAATAAAGAAAAGAAAAGACATGTGATGAATTTTTTGCAGCCGTCGGCTGGCTTAGGCCATGACATAAGAGGAGTCAACAAAATTGCTTCACGTTGTTGAAGATTTAGGTATATTTGGTCCAAGTTCACAAAACCCATGTTTGAACTAGGCCAAGTTCAACGCTCAAGTGAACACGGACTTTCCAGGAAGCATTCCATCGGTCAAAGGGTTGAGTTTTAGTTAGACTTCTATTTGTCCAGATTGGGATGAGTTTTAGTTAGAGTTCTATTTGTCCAGAGACATCTAAAGAGATCGTAAAATAATTGTTTTGAATTAAATTAATGTATTATTTACTCTCATAATTTTTATATATTACATATTTAGTATATAACTTTTATAATTTTCATATGTTACATATTTATTATGTAACTCTTATGATTCTCATAAGTTACATATTGATTATGTACTTATTGTATTCTTGGCCTCATTCAACTAAGCCATTTTATTGTACAATTTCAATGAAGTAAAGGAAAGATGTAGCTAAGAAAATGCTTTAACGTGTAGATGTAGGCCATAGGCTGAACCACCTTAATCTGTATCTTCCTTGCTTTTTCTCTTTATATTTTTTATGTACTTTAACAAGGATTACGGGTCTACCAGGTTGTGGACCCGTAACAGAATAATAATTTATGTTTGCGTATTGGGTTCAGATTATATATATTGATATAGGTTAACATCAATTCAATCTATTTAATTAAACGAGTCAAATATTTGAATTATAATCTATTAATTTCGTGTCCGATTGTCGTAAAAAAAATTGTCAAACCCTAATTAAAACACATGTTTCATGTGCCAATTGCCATACTATGAAACACACACATGTTTGAATCTTTAGACGCAAGCCATGACGGTTTCTATATATAGTGGCGACGACCAGTAGAAAAGCAGGAATAGATTCAGCCGCTAATTGGGGCAAATAAGATGGCCATTGGTGAAGCAATTTCTTATTCTTCGAGTTCGTTATCCATTTCCCTGTTGTTTTTTTAACCAATTACCAACTACTACATTAAGACAAGTCAATAATGTGTACTACAATTGAAAATACAATAGTCAAATGTCCTACTTTCATATGTTATTATTATTTTTTATATTGGGGAGAGCAACTATTTTACTGTCTATATTTTGTTTAAATTTTATTATGCTTATTTGCTGACGTGTCACAGTCACACGTATCGATATACACTAATTTTTATTTTTATTTTATTTATTTTTAACAGAGTTTGTCAAGAACAAAATATTTGAAGCTTAGTAGACTACTCAACAGTGATGGTTGATCTGGATTTTTGATTTCCTAAACACCACGTCACCATCTTACGAGTTCCACACAATTCGTAAGTACCGTCAGAATAATGGCCCAATATATTTTGGATATCTCATTTAAGTTATTAAGAAATGCTAGGTATTCTTCTAGTGTGATGTGAATTTTTGAATGTGAGATTATCATTATTGATTTTTAATCTATTAATGATTTTAAAAGCCACATCGCAATTGAGAATACACCAAAAAAATACTAGAAGAACACATAGCATTTTCCTACCTTATTAGTCTGATATAAGAATTTGATTGTGTTGAGATTTCTTGTCATTCATATTTCATACACATCATTAGGTATAGATTTATTTTATTTTTTATTCTAACCGACCTTATTTAAATATAAAGAACAAAATATTGTGGTTTATTTTTCTATACCTTTCTTTAGTTTTTTCTGCACAATAAAAACTAAGACCGGATATTTTTGATTATGTCAAAAAGCCCAACAAATGGCCTGGGCTATCGTATCTAGACTCAACATCTCACTCGGTCTGTTTGAGCATATGCGGTAAAAGCCCATTTGCTTTTTTTCCATTGATCAGTGCGGAGAGATTATATATATTTCTATCTGCAGGCTATGAATATGAATATTTCTCCATGGTAAGCAAACAAATGAAAGCGAATGGGGCTGCTCGCATTCGCCACTCCTTTTATGAATTGTTTTTTTTTTTTTTTTTTTTTGGAGTAAATACAAACAAAAGGGAAGGATTACATAGGGGATCATTCCCACTATTAATTCTAATGGAAGATAAAATGGAAGAGGAATTGAGAATGCTACTAGACACAAGGTTAGTAGTGGCCCACTTGGCGAGGTGGTGTGCACGAAAGTTTGCACTTCTAGAAACTTTTGTAGCATTCCAAACTTGAAAATGCTGAAGTTTCAACTGAATGTTCGATGATGATTGGAGCAATGGTTCATTCAGTGAAGAGGTTCTGATTGTTAGTAGCTAAGATGGAAACCAAAGAGTCACCCTCAATCAACAAATTGCTGCAGCCTTGTAAGATAGCAAGATCAATCACTGTAAGAGCAGCCATGGATTCTCCCTTGTTCATGTCAGTGGAAAGTAATTTTTTTGTGAATGCTGAGATGATGTCTCCCGAAGAGTTGCTTAGGACAGCAGCAGTGACTGAAAAATAAGCATTAGTAGTAACATCAAAGTTAATCTTCATAGAACCTGTAGAAGGAGGATGCCAAATAGATTGACCAAATGAAGATGCTTTCCAAGCTTGGAGATGCGTCCGGATGACATTAAAGATGGACTTCAAAGTGTTGGAGATAACCGGAGTGATATTTTTGTAAATCAATTGGTTACGGGCAAACCAAAATCTGGTCTAGAACAATCATTGCAGTCAATTGGAATTCAAAAACTTCTTCAAAGGGGATGCCAACCATGGAGTATGGCCTAAGCAAAATTCTAATCCAAGAGGGAATAGAAATATTGCTAAAGGCATTACTATCCAAGGGCTATTTTTGGTTTCTCCAAATAATCTTGGTAAAGGGACAATCCAAGAAAAGATGGTGTTGAGATTCCACATTACCATGGCAAAGAGAGCATTCCCACACCTCCGGATCTGAACGAGAGACAAATCTTCTAATGTTTTCTCTAACATAAAGGGCATTCCAAGTCGGTTTCCATAGGACGTGCTTGTGTCTATGTTGGAGTTTTAGGCTCCAAAGAAGGTTCCAATTATCATTGTCTAGGGGAGGAATCCTAGTCAAAAAAGGGTAATCAAAAAACTTAAGGCTATGTTTGGAAAAAAGGGTAGACTTGAGGATGCGAGCCAGAATTGTAACAAATTTTGATTAATTTAAGAAAAAAAGTAAGAATGTTTGTATAAAAAGTAAAAAAATTTATTTTGTAGTGATTTTTTTTTATTTAAATAATAATAAAAGTGACTAATATGATGTAAAAAAGTAAAAGAATTATGGTTGATTTTGAAAAGAATGTTTTAAAATTTTGGTTCTGGACCGGCCCATTACTCCACCGAGGTTCCTGAAAAAAACTTAAGTTGATACTTTTGGCTAACACTGTTTCTTTGTCTTCTACAGTCAACCGGTTTTGATTTGAATTGATGTTGTCTGTGTTATCTCAAGTGTCTGTAATCTTGTGTTTTTACAGTTCTAGCAAGAAGGGAGCCTCAATTTGACTTTATGGTTTATAACTCGAACAATCAAATGCAGGTATCTTCATAATAGCAATGGTATTCAATCAACATAATAGATAGCCGGGCTGAAACCCTGCTTTCAAATACTTCATAAGAAAATAGATCAGGGTGGAATTCATGAGGCAGGTACATGAAAATTAATGGAATTGATTGAAGGCAGAACCCTGTCATATACCATTTTGCCCAAAATCATAACAAAATATAAATTGATCCGCAGTGAAATTGGGGCTAGCAAATGATGAAGGTAGGTGACAGTATTAAGCAAGTTGTTGGGGGTGGTTGAAGCCAGCTGAAAAGATAATAGATGAGTAAAGCACTTGATGAGCAATTTTTGAATATTAACACAATAAAAAATTGGCAAAGCACTTCTCTGCACCATATCCCCATCAATCCAGACAGATGATGTCTACTAACAACTCGTGGCTCTCAGCCTCACTAAAATACACAAAAAAAAAAAAAAAAAAAAATTCCCAATTGAGGTACAGAAGGAGATAAGCAGTAAGCTATAACCTACAAAAGGATTAAGAAAATGTAACATATGAAAGGAAGATAACTCCATCCATTACCAAAAACCAGGCCAAATTTCCATACAGACGCAAGCGTCTAAGCACATTGTCTACATTACACGGATAGTAATACCCAAAACTCACACTACCCAGATGGCTTAACACTCTCAACCCACACCCAACCAAACTCACACATACCCATTAACATAAATCAAACAAAAAAGCATTAAAAACCCAAATCGACCTCACTCATCTCCTGCAGCGAGCGATCCTAGAGCAGCCTCTGGTGTAAGGGTTCGCTGGGGTTCTAGCCTTGTAGCAGTTGTGGGTGTAGTAGGACCTCCCAGAGCGAGGTGGGCAGGGGATTCTATTGGCCGAGAGCGCACCGTACGAAATGTAGTACTTCACAACTCCATGCCAGAACAAAGACCTACGCCCGGACGACCCACCATCCATGTTGTCGTCCGCCTCCCCCTCGTCGTACAGCGACGACATTGTCGTCGGCCACTCAAACGCGTCAGTCATGAGCTTCATGCTGGTCTCCTCAAGCTGAGCCCGAACACACGGACCAAAATGAACGAACACAAGGAAGAAGCTGAGGACGAGAAGCTTGGGCAGATCCGGAGATGCCATGGATAGCCTGATCGAGAGAGAGAGAGAGAGAAAGGAGGCTCTAGTAGTGCCGAGTAGGTGTTTGAGTATTTGTCCCAACTGTTAAAGTGTAAGGGGGGTTGAGAACCATTCGTTGGTACAATGAGTGAAAAGAGTGAAGGGAGGGAGGGGGGACAAGTCACAAGGACAAGGGGTCACATGCAGCAGCAGTGAGAGAGAGAGAGAGAGAGAGAGAGACAGAGAAAGAGGTGAGGGGAAGTGATTAGGTTTACAGCTGTGTCTCATCAATGCATGAGAGTTTCAGATATGACGCGTCCTTACCTCGGCCATCGTGAAATGAAACAGTGCGGGTGTGTTTAGCTAAAGACTTGAAAAAGGAAGTGTAAAATCTGATGCGAGAAAAAGGCGAAATGCTTGGTTATATTAAAATGTTTATTTTTCAGCTATTTTAATTTCAAGTGGCATAGTTAATTTTAATTTTTTTATTGTTTAAAATTTATTAATATTAAAATAAAAATAAAAATGATAAAAAATAATAAAAAGGGAGTAGTTGCCTCAGGGCCAAACCCACAAAATTTATTATTATTTTTTTTTTTTCTTTTTGGCCCCCAACCCAACCCCAATCAGCCCTTGGCTGTGGTTTAATCATCCCCAAGGCTCAATAGGGTGTCTAACTACCCATTTTTTATTTTTTTATTTATTTCTTAATGTTTTATCATTTTAATTTTAATTTTAATTTTAAAATTAAGAGATTTTAAACAATAAAAAATTAAAATGGGGTTATATGCTCTTTGCCATCTAAGCAAAAACATGAACTTTTTATTGCAATTAAGTATTTCTCGAGAAAAAAAATAATTTTGTAATGATTTTTTTATTTAAATAATAATAAAAAATAATTAATGTGATGGACAAAATAAAAATATTAAAATTAATTATAATATAAATTTTTTGGGTTTTGGGTCAGTCCGTCCTTTTGGAAAACATGCCCTGTTTCTCCCTTAAATTACGCGGCCGTTGGTCGGATGGGCTTGGAATACATACAGGAATAGCCCGGTCCCATTTCTCTCTTTTTTTTTTTTTTTTGGTCCCATTTCTCTCTCTTTTTTTTGTTTTGTTTTCAAAAATTTGCACAGGCGTGCTGTCTTGAAAGAATAAAGAAAAAATTTCAAGACAAATAGAAGTACGCCGTCTGTGGGAATCGAACCCACGACCACGTGGTTAAAAGCCACGCGCTCTACCGGCTGAGCTAAGACGGCCAGATGGTATGCGCTTTTGTTTCTAACTAATTATTGTAACTTTTTTTTAAGGGTACTCCTATGGTTTCTAAATTTTAATTAATTTCGAAATTTATTCAGATGTCACTAATTTAGTATTGAATTATGGTTAGAATTATGTTTTGTTAATTTATATGTTAAAGAACATAAAATCTTTTTTTTTTTTAATAATATTTATGGTTTTAAAATTGACATAAATTTGCTACAAAATGGTTTGTACATAATTTATATAAACCAGTCTAAGAAAATGACATTCTCTTATCTAACCTTTTTAAAAATCAACCATTAAATTTATAGGACCCACATGAATGAAGGCGTGGATCCTACATATTCAATAGTTAATTTTTTTTAACAATTAGATAAGAGAAGGATAGGAGAAAAATAAATAACAATTGTATTTTTTAATAGCATTTAAAAATACAATCGGCTGTGAACCACGCCTCATGAAACGGAGGTTACTAGTTCGAATTTTTCATCCCCCTTTCCTTGTGTGGACATGTCAAAAAAAAAAAAAAAAAAGTACGTGCTTCTCACATACTTTAAAAGCACGTCGCTTTATTATAATAGTTTGTATGAATAAATTATAAATCATTTTTTATAGCTAATTTTTGTCACTTTAAATATTCAACACAGAATTATCTGAAAATACCTAAAAATTTGAGAATACTATGATCAAATTTAACTGAGAAAAATTGATAAAACTGATAAAGTGTAAATTCCAAAAACCATTTTGACAAATATTCTTTGTTCACCATTCTTTGTCCCTGCCTCAATCATCCAGGAATGGCTTATTGAGCTGGCATCGGAACATTGGATTCCACCAATTATAAAGTTCTTAATTCGTTTCATTTTAATTATACTTTAAAAAAAAAAAAAAAAGTGGACATTTATTTTGGGGGATTTCTTAAGCAAAGACAACAAGTATAAGGACAATGAACAATGGGTCCATATGTTTGGATCGAATTCTTTTGGGGTATTTATCAGCTGGCTGGATTGATGATGCCTTGTGCACGTGAGCCCAAAACGAAATGCCGTATAGCTTGGACTTCACCGAACGCCGCTCGAGTCTCTAGGGGCCCAATCGTACAACGGTAATTATTTCATACTAGAGATGTTGGATTATTCTATAAATTAGTATAATTGATAGATTTCCATGCAGATATTCCATATAATTATTAGTTTCTCATGTAGGAGATAATTTTTTTTTTTGGGGGATAATTGCTTTGTTACATCAATTATTTCCAAACTGGGATGTTAAGCTTGGGCCAGACTGGTTAGCCCAAAGACTTAAAACCGGCTTAGGTGTATACTATACTACTCATTGAATTGTCTTACCTATACTACTCATTAAGGGGAAAGAAAATAAATTATTGACAGCTTTCTACAGTTTTTATTTTTTTATTTTTTCCTTTCTTTCTTATTCATAAAAAAAAAAAGAAAAAAGAAAAAAAGAAGTAGTTGGATTCCGTGTTATACGTACATAAATGGAAGACTTTATTTGAATCTCACAAGTGTTCAAAAAGCATGAGGAAGGGGTTTGGACTCCCTAAGCACTTACCTGAAGAAATAGCACTCGGGCGTGGGTAGAATCACGAAGAATCAAGTGAAGTAATCACCATCAAAATTGGTAGTTTAATGGCCCAAAAAATTTATTAAAGTGGTTAGGATATCTACTATGGCGTGGGTTCAAATATTTGTAATAAAAAATCATTATATATGCCTGATTGATATTAGTCATCTTGAATTTTCATTGATACTCTAGTGGGCTAGATCAAGCTATGGTTATGGCTCAATTGGACTTGAGAGAGCCAAAAAAATTTTAAAAATTTTGGGTGACTAATTGGGTGTAGGTTTTCCCCTGCCTAGTGCCTATATAGCCCTTATTTGCACTGGATTGGGAAAATGAACCAATAGAGAGGGACGTAGGTCTGTCTTTCTTTCTTGTTCTCTCACCCAGATTGCTCACAAAAGAGAAAACCAATCCAGTCACAGTCTCAGCTCACGCCTGGTGGGACTCGAACCCACAATCGTCTGATTAGAAGTCAGACGCCTTATCCATTAGGCCACAGGCGCTTATCCATTCTGACTGTTTAATGACGCCATAAAACCTTTAATTGTATTTTTTATGAAAATATAATTATTACGCAGCTGCTTCTCTAATAAAAAACATTAAAAGTGAACCCACCGCCAAAATAATAAATTAGCTACCAAACAATAAATGGTCTTATTATTATCTTCCTATATTTACTTCAATAAATTTTGAGTAAAAGTAAAAGTTACTGCAACAATTAAATTAACCGCAGCTTTTAGAAATCCCATATTTTTACCATACGGACAAAACTAGCATTTTTAGATAATGTTTCCTCGAGGCTCAACTTTGCCCTCGGATTCTCTCACAAAATTGGACAACGTCAATGTCTTATACGTAGCTATGCGTTTTCATGCTTATCAGCGCCGTGACTTTTATTAAAGATCATGACAACTACTGCCTTAGCGGGATAGATAGACATAGACTCAATCATGCCTCCAGATTAGCTCACCTTCAAGCCATGGTGGTCCATTTTCTTGGTTCTTCTTATTGTCATACTTAATTTACTCCCTATTCATATAGGAGTTGGCGCTGGCTATATTATTAGACCGATGGATTCGGCTCGGGTCCAATTTTCAGGACACAATTAGAAATAATGTGTTCCAATTTCAACGAGTTTAGTTCCAAAACACGCTGCCCATTTGACTATTTAGCAAATTTTTTGGGTGTTCCTATCAAAATACCTACACAATGGGAAGAAGTTATTTCTTGAGCTTTGTTGTTGGTGAAAGCCCACCGCCAACCTTTAAATTTGCAGAGTTGACTCTGCAGATTCGTGGAAAGTGCATTCATGAAGCACCTGCCGTTTTGGTGCTTAATTAGGATGGTTAAATTGTTGGGGCATTTTGCACGGTCACATGCAGCCCCTTGTTGTCAACAAATATGGGCTCCTGGCTATGTCATGCTTATTTTTTGCTTACTTTAAAAAAGGGTTCTTTAATTTGCCCATGATGGTAGCATGCAAACCAGAGAAGTAATGGTGGAATGAACGCCAAAGGGCAGACAATTTGAAAGCTTGCATTTCTATTATTGATGCTGGTTTGAGCATTTGTGGTAAAAGTAAAAACTAGCCAATTGGGTTGAAGATTGAGGAATATATATCACGCCCAAACAATATGCATATATATAAGAAACTTGGAGAAATCTGCAGGGACCACCCTCTGAGCTTTTGTAATTATCTCTTCATCGTGCTTCCTCATTATTATTATTATATATTTCTATAAAATTAATATCTTCTTTCATTTTCATATGGGGCCCCTAGCAGAAGGGTAAAATTATATATGTTCATCTCCAGGCCTGGGATCTGGCTATATTTGAAACTTCTAAGCTCAGTCCAAAATGCATTTGTCTTGGTTGGTGATTATAGAACAGCAGTTGCAATATGGTTGCCTTTATATATATATATATATATATATATATATATATATATATATATATAAAACTCATTTTTATATGGTGAAAGGATTGAATTATGTCTGATCTTGCAGTGCAATTGGAAGAATGCTTCAAGTTGCATGTATAATATATAATTTCTTATTCAACAAGAATAGTGTATATTGGTAAATCTATCTCTTTTCTGGATTATTTGTTTATTATGTAGATAATAAAACCTTTTAAAAAGATACTGAAACAGTTGATTTCATTTGTGTCACTTTAACGTAATGTCAGAATCTATCATAATCATCCATTGCATGTAAGTTGGCTGGCTTTATTTTTCGATCCTTACAATATTGATCAGCTTTACTTTAAAAACTTTTTCACACAGTCGTGAATCGTGACACATTTTCATGAAGATTGACAAGCTGCTTCACTGAAGTTTGTATACAATATTATAGTTAGCAAGAAATTTACCACTTATGCGTAAATCAGCAGCAGGGGAAGTCAGCATCACCGCCAGCTTAATTCTAACCAACCTCGAGAAGCGTGCCAATGGAGCAGTGAAGTAACACTTTGCTGTGTAGTAGGTCCCCAACCCACTTCACCATCACATAAAGCAACTGACACACCGGAATATCCCACCGCCGGCCGGCAGCGCCAGCTTCCTAGCTCAATCCTCATCATACTACAAATTAACTACAAGTGGCACCGGCAAGTAAGTCTTTTTGGGGGAGGCTCTTACTAATTGTTCTGACAAAATCTCATGTGAGTGTGGGGTTGCAGCCTCTTCTTATCGGGAACTAAAAATATTTTAACGCTAAAAAGGCAAATGTAAAGCTTTCAGTCAAAAGAGTCATCGCTTTGAAAGGAAGCAAAAGATCATAGCATTCAAAGAAATTGCGGTTCATGCACCTTTTTTCAACCCTTCAATTTCTGGGCCCACTTCAAAATCTACCGTTGAAATGATATCCATAGCAGGTTTGACCTTTCGATCAGATGGTGGAGACAACACTTAGCAGTAGGCTGTAGCCCCACAATGATGGGAGCAAAATTTCTTTTAATATGTAGCATTTTTTAAGTACTTTAATTTTTTTTAAAAAAAAAAACAAACAAAAGGCTTAAATTAAGTAATTTGAGAATTTGTAATTTTAAAAATTAGAAATGATAAATTAGTTCCATAAATAAGGGATTGAGATCTCGTATATCCATCTCATAAAAAAAGTCTAAAATAAGCTATATTTTAGAATTTAATGAGTTAGATAAAGGTAATTTTTTCATTACATTCTGAAACATGACTTATTTTAGATGTTTAAATAAGATAAATATATGACATTTATAAATTTGATCATCTCAAATTTAAAGAAAATTATAAAGAACTCAACCAATAAATGAGGTGGGAGACTTGTTTAAATTCCATGTGTTTCCGAGAATAAAATATTGGTCACAACTTGCTATATAAAGCCCTTCCCACTTACAGAGAGCCTGCTAGATTGATGGTCAGTTCCAGAGATAATCTTACAACTACTTTTTAATTTTCTGTCACTATTTTATTCTTCCCATCTCCCATAACTCTGCATATATCTGATAAAACCCTTCCTCGCCCATATCTGATCTGTTGCTACCTCTTCTCTGTGCGTGTGCGTGAGAGAGAGAAAGAGAAAAGAAACAATGGATGCTGACATGCTAAAATCATCAGCGCAGGATCACATGGACGTGATGACAATGATGATGCAAATGGAAAAGTTTCCTGAATTCTGTGACCCTTTTCACAACATTCCCGCATACCAATCTCTGATAAACCCAACTCCCTCCATGCCGTTCATGGGCGGCGCTCCCATTCAAGAGCCGGTGACGCCGCCCCTCCAAGCCCCCGTGATGTCATCAGGTGGGAGATTAATCAGGAACAATGCTTTGTCGAAGAACTCGTCAATGGCGGCAATGAGGGAGATGATTTTCAGGATAGCGGCTATGCAGCCTATCCACATAGACCCGGAATCGATCAAGCCGCCGAAGCGGCGGAATGTGAAGATCTCCAAGGATCCGCAGAGCGTGGCGGCTAGGCATAGAAGGGAGCGGATAAGCGAGAGGATAAGGATTCTGCAGAGACTTGTTCCTGGAGGGACGAAGATGGATACAGCTTCCATGCTCGATGAAGCTATACATTACGTGAAGTTCTTGAAGAAACAAGTGCAAACGTTGGAGCAAGCTGGGGTTAATAATAATGCTCAGATGGGTAATTTTGCTGCAGGGATGACGAATGTGAATTACTCTACCTTGGTCAAGGCTTGCCAGCCTGCTCAAATGGTGGGGTCCTTCCAAATGCCTAGGTGATTGATTATATATGGAAGATTATATCGAGTCTTCATGCGTTTCTTCTTCCTCCATCTTTTTCTTAATTAGTGTGTATCAAACAGCTCTCTCTAATGGATGTCATTGCTCATATCAGTTAATTAATTAACCTTTTTTTTATTTTCTTGAGGACGTTTAATTAATATTCTGAATGCAAAAATTGAAATAATGGCTTCATTATTTGGTCTCAGCGAGTGTATGTTACATGCAATTTAGTCAAAGAAAAACCGTAGTATTTCTCATTTTCTATAGTTTTTTTTTAAGCTTCATTTTGGGTACTGTTCAAAGTGCTATAGCTTGTAGCTGATGATCCAATCATATATAATAAATGAAAATGCAAGCCCATTTGAAAAAAAAAAATTAAGGTAGACCAGACCAGAACTTGGTGACACCTGCACCTTTGTCATTTTCTCTCTTACATTTTTTTGCACTTGTGGGACTGTCCAGTCTATCACAGGACGGCATTGGGGCCAGTCAGCTCGTGTTTTTTTTTTTCTTTTTTTTTAACTTTTTTTTTGTTTACGGTACAAGAGGTTACGAGAGAGGATTTTCCCGCTCTTAATCCAAATGTAAGAGAGAATAAGAGATCCTATGAGAGCTAAGTAATGCTTTAGTCACCCGTCAAAGGAGTTAGTTACGTACGTATATATTATATTGACGGTTAGGGTTTTAGATCCTTTCTATTACGTTTCTGAAATATTGGAGCAGATGAAATAGTAGATCTAGAGTGTAATTAAAATCGGGGATTATATAGCTTAACGAGGTTTTCATATTGAATTGAAATCAGTATCTAAGTATGATTAAATTTCATGCGTTTGATATAATTTTTAAAAAAGGAAATGCAAAATCAGTCTATGTAATTTCATTAGATTGCAAATAGCTTTACGAAGTTTAAAAAATGATTAAAAACTCTTTGAGGGTAAGCAAAAAACACAAATAGGTCCCACAGACACATGATTTTTGTTAACAAATTAGATGGAATCCAATAATGTGCCATGATCGACAACACCAAGAATATTGTGACAAATGAAAAAGTATTAAAATATAAAAGAAAATTTAAGACCACCCTCTGCCAACCAACATGTAACTACTTGCAACTCAATAAAGCCAAGTGGACTAATTTTGTATATATATATATATATATTTTTCCTAATTTTTATAGAGGCCTTGTACTAAGTAGCATAATTAGTAATATGCGAGAAAACATTGTAAACTACATGTGGATTTGGAAAGTTTTACTTAGAGTGAGGAATTAGTATGCAATATATATATACACACGCAATACACCTTTTAATTAAAATGTTAAAAAAATATAAATAAAAAATTAAGGTACATTGACTATGCCACATCAACTGAAAATGTTAAAAGAGTGTTGAGAAAATACAAAATAACATTTATTATATCAACTATATATATACATACATGCACATTATTCTTGGGTACTTTCCTAAACTTAGGCGCATTGGATTTATTAGAAGTGTATTTCTACTCTGATTTTTCGTTAGCATTAATGGTGAGCTTAATAGTGCATTTTTGGCTTCAGCCTCTTTGCAGTGGTTGTTGTTGGTTCCAAGTAAGGATTCATATAGAATTGCCTTAATCTGTGCCCATTTTGTTTCTGTAATAGCCTTGTACAGCCTTTTAAGAAGACCGAGTGACTTGTTTGACCTATGTTCTACCTATTGTAATTATTTTTGCATTGTTTTAGTTTGTTTTGAATCTGTTGTTGAGAAGTCCACTCCATTTTTGTTTTAAGGATCACTCACTTCTTATTCCTTTCGGATAAGAATTGGGAAGGATCCTCTTCTATAACCATTTCATTATTCAATTAAAAAAAAAAAAAAAAAATTGGAGAGGTTAACTGTTTCTTTCCGGGGAAGATATGTCTAAGACAAAGGGACCCATCATTTCCTTACCTCTTTGTACGTCTTGGTAATGAAAGCTTTTTTTAGCTTCCATTTGAAGATAATAGAAAGGGCACAGCATCACCATATCTGTTTTGGGGAAGTAAATTCAATTTTAGTGATAAAAAATTGCTTCTCTCGACTTAAGGACATGTCTGGCCTCACTCCCAACCGGGAAAAAAGCAACCTCTTCTCTTGTGAAGAGACACAGTCTGCCAAAACGATGTTAAAGAAATAAACTAAAGAGATAGAAAACATTAAAAGAAATTGGTTCCACAAATTAAAATCTTATATGCACAAAAAAGATCAACATGTTTGGTCCAACTGGCCGGTTCTAGTTTGTTCTAGACTTAGTTTCCTTGCAATTTGCATGTTGATGTTTGATTATAGTTGGGACCCTTTACCCTTATCTATGACTATAAGTGTACCAGTTTTGAAAGTGATTCGAATCTCATTAAATTGCAGATATTTTTGTGTAGGACATTATGATAATTGGTCCATCTAAGCTGCTCTTTTTTTCTTTCCCAGCAAATGGGTTATGGGAAAGGAGATATAGTGGGTGAGGTAGGTTGCCTCCCGAGGCAGGGTCGGATAGCACAAATGTTTGTGTCTGAAGGATCATGCCTCACTAACACCCATTTCTCTCATCCATCCAAAGCAATCATAAAGAAAAGAAGATATATATATAATGGTCAAACCCCATCTATAGCAAAAGGACCATGTGAGATATCCCACTAGTGCCCCAACATACCCATAGAGGCTTTGATTATTTGTGTGGGGATACCCCTTTTCATCAATTTAAGACATGCATGGGCTATTTGGCTACCTCTCACAACCCTCAAGTTCATTGTATCCTTCTCCTTTCACACCCTTCATTGTTTAAAAACAAAAACAAAAACAAAAAATCATTTATTATCCACATCTATCTCTTTTCTTTTATATATACACAATTAAATGTAACAAAATAAAATATTATTTATGACTTAAAAGCTTCATTGTAATAAAATATTGGTTTTTTGGGGTAAGAAATTTTATTTTTATTCCATCTTCCATGCATGCATTAGGCTTGGTAGCTAGAGGAGATGCATAGAAGTTTGGTGGGGGTGGAAGCCAGTATAAATAATAATAAATGAAGATAAGGTCATATGAGTTGAAATAGGAAGTTTCATGAGATTCATTTGTATAATACGTATGAATACAGACAATGAATTGGTTGGTTGGTTGTATTAGATTTTGGCAGAAGAACTGCCCAATTAAAGGGGGGCAGATTGCAGATCCTGAACCAAAATTCTTCACCATGTGTGATGTCCCTTATGCCAAGGGAGACGTATAGAATGTTACTCCATCTCAGACAAAATTTGCTCCAAAACAAGTTATACAAGAAAATTGAATTAAAAAAAAAAAAAAAAAAATTTACAGAAGTTTTTTTATATTACATGGTCAAATCTTATTAATCAGATCGAACATGTGAAGTTCGTTGAACAATTGACTTGTTAGTTTGATAAGTTTCCAAATTGGTCTAAATTATCACTTATAGCACAATATTTTGACTACTTTAGAACCATTTTGATTAAATTATATATTAGTCTTTAATTCTAATTGGATAAAGTTTTTTCCTAAAGTGGGGTAGGAATTTCCTCAAACTCCGTCTTTAAACTAACATCTGTTTATAAAGCAAGCATTTAATTCTTATACGTAATTAGAAAATTCTTTTATTCTAATTTCCACCTCAAGCACGTTAAACCATCAATACATAGTGAAATCAGGAGATGATTTCTTTTTTTCCTTTTTTTTTTTTTTTGTTGTCCCATGTCAGTGATGTGACTGATGTCACCCACCCTGTGCCATTGTCGGCGTTTTCTTCTCTTCAACGCATGGTCCGGTCCAGATATGGATAAAATTCACTACGCTGTCATCAAACTCCCAATGGCATGGGATGATTTAAGGGAGCCCATGGGCCATGGAGGGTTTTGTGAACAGATAAACGATTTTGGCCCAAAGTGTATGTCCAACTCTCGAAGCTTAGCCCAACCCACGCTAAGCACGGCTCGATTCAAGGCCAGGGCCCAGGAATGAGGAAGCTCTCTGTTTGATACGCACAATTTGACAATTTGACAGACAGGAACAGGCTCATTGTTCATGTCTCGATCAACTTTATATCACGAGTATCCAACAACATCAATTGCACGTGATTCGCGAACGTCCCTACTTTTTTGGAAACCTGACCAATATTGTCGTGCCCAAAGAAAAGGGAAGTTGGGAGTATGAAAATTAATTAACAGTCCAGACAAATTAGGTTATCTTTTGATATTTGAGATATTGTCCAAGAAGAATGTACATCAATGGATTCAGTTTCTCTTGGAAAGGATTATGATGTAAGATGAGGTAAGGATTTAGGTTTATCAATAAATTTAGAGAAAAATTACACATAGACTCTCAAACTATCAAATGATTTGTAATGTTTCTTCAATTTTTTTTTTTTTTTTAAAAAAGAAAATTATAATGTAAGGTTTTAATCTAGTCGAGAGAGCTGAGTTGATCGACAATCTAATATCGATATATATCAAAGTATAATTTTCCATGTACATTTTTAATTTGGTTTATATCAAATACAAGTCATATGCAAGAGAAATTATTGGTTCCATTTTACAAATGTTTTGTAACAAGATTTTTGTTTGATTAGTAATAAAAGGTAATTGATAAGATATAAATGCGTGAATTTTTGTATGAATAAAATAAAAATATATTTATTTAAAAATAAAAATAAGGATAGAAACATGTGCTGATAAGACATTTTGTCATTGCAGAATATATATATATATATCGTTTGATGCCAAAATTGATAATCTGGTCGAACATGTGCTCATAAGACATTTTGGCCACATGCATAATGCTATTGATGATTAATAACTAATTTTCTTTTACATTAGTACTGTTTTTATATATATTTTTTTTAAAAAAAAAGATAAGAATAAGATTCTTAAATTTTGCTCAAATGTGAAAATTTAATGATAATTTTCATTTAACGTCACGTTAAAAAATGTGCACTTGAGAGTACTGAGTAGATATAGCATTACTCATTAGTTTAAGAAAGCAAACTCTATTCTTTGAGTATTCGTCCAATGGAGGGAAAGGAACTGGAACGTGGATTTGCTTTTTAAGGAGAGGCTTACATGCGGTCCAGCAAAACTACTGCAATCTGCGGTAGTTTGGTTGGAAGGTTGAGATCTTCCAAGGAGATTTTAACCCCAAAACGACAGTAGGTCATGATTTTAATAAAAAAAAAAAAAATTGACGGCAAGAAGGATGCCCGTTAACTCCCATCCAAACGTCCTTTCTCCTTCTTATTTTCTTCCCAAAACTTCTCTCCACTCTCCACTAGTATTCCCCCCGGAGCGCTATGGTTAGAAAAACCCAAAATCAACGTCGGCAGCCCTGAAACGTGGGAAAACTTGAAGCTACTAAAGACTCCCAAAGCTATGACCTCAGACCCTATGTTTCCAGCTACAGAGGTAGTTCATGACTCTCCCGGCTCAAAATGAAATCACAACCATAAAATGGCCCAAAAACATAAAATTCGCAATGCACATCATCTAATTTGAGAGCAGAAAAATGTAGAAAATAATCAACATTTATTTTCTGCAACAATATTAAGTGCTTTGTCATTCTCGGCACTTTCCTCCTCTGCAGATTTGAAAGCCCCTACAGCTCCAGTAGCTACTACAGCCAATTGAGCGCCGTGGCTAGACTGCCGTGATCACTAATCACGCTGGGTGCATCGCTGCTCTTCTGGGCACAGGCGGTGACTCCATTTTTGGGTAGAGAAGTTGCGCCACAAACCCTAAGAAATATCAGGTCTATCGATTTTGGGTTTTTCTACCCATAGCGACAGTCGGATTGGAAGCATAAGAGAGGTCACACCGTCGTTTCAGGGCTGCCGGCGTCGACAAGCATTGAGAGACTGGAGATTTTGTCGATTTTGGGTTTTTCTACCCATAGCACACCAGAAAGGAATACTGGCGAGGATCTGAAATATTTGTGGAATGTGGTTTTTTGAAAAAGAGAACAGAGAGAGAAGTCTTGGAGAAGAGAGAAGACGTTTGGATGGGAGTTAACGGGGCATCCCTTCCTGCCGTCAATTTTTTTAAAAAGAAATCATGACCTACTGCCATTTTGGGGTTAAAATCTCCTTGGAAGATCTCAACCTTCCAACCAAACTACCGCAGATTGCAGTAGTTTTGTTGGACCGCATGTAAGCCTCTCCCGCTTTTTAAATTCTCAGGTATTTTGGTTTTCAAATCAATTGGTTTTTGTTTCCCAAGTTTGGGTATTTTGTTTCCTATGAATTAACAGTGAATTGATGTGTCAAATGATAAGTGGTTAATTTTAATGGTAAAGTGACAGAAAAACCTATTTAAAATTTGAATAAAATTTAAGGACTTTATTATTAAAATTGAAAACTCAATAACTAAGCCTAAATTAAATAAAAATCTTTGGACTAAGTATAAATTTTCCATATATGTATATTATAAGTATAAAAACACTCGAGATAGTCATGAATTGCTACCAATTTCTTATGTATATTAATACGACATGAAGTAATTTGTAATTTAGGCCAACTACAATGACTAATTATTTATTCCAAAAAACGATATTTTTTTATTCGCTCATTGTTTTTTTTTTTTTTACAATCATTTTATTATTTTATTTGTTAAAATAATAGGGATATCATAAGAATATAAAAAAAAAAATAAGTGGCATTTTTGATACATTTTGGTAGTTTTGGAGATTATTTTAGTACCTTTCAAACATTGGAGGGCTATATCACAAGCTACTGATAGTTTGGATGACTTTTTTATATTTTTTTCCTAAAAAATGAATATTTTTAACCAAGAAAATGTAGAATTTACAATAAAAGGAATGAGAAGATTACAAGAGAGCGGATGTAATCAAATGACATCATATTGCACGTATAGCTAGTTTTAGTTGCTTTGCTCAGATTAAAAAAATAAAATTCTGTGGCGCACGTTTTATCCTCTGGTCTGAGAACCGACCATTTAAGTGGTAGTCTGGTAGAGTACACTTTTAGTGGGGTCAAATGAAGTCAATGATTAAATAAGTTAAAATGACCATGTGAAGCTTGCTGGTTGTTTCGCAGAAAGACTTTAATGCCGAACTATTTCTCACAAAATTACTTTTCAATACTTTTATTTTTATATTAAATCAATTGTGTTTTTTATTATAATTCAAATTAAAAAATAACTACAACACAATTTTTTTTTTTTCATATAAAATATTTTTATTTTTTTCTCACATCAATCAATTTATGGTATAATAAAAAAGCCAAATGCCTTTACCAAACAGCCCCCTAAGTAATTTGGAATTCGGCTAGAAAAAGTAATTTGCCTATATTTGTTAATGTGTTTTGAGAATTTTGTTTTTATTTTTAGTTTGAGAAAATATTATGTATTAAAATATTAATTAAATGATTAATATTGACTTCACATTTTACCAAATTTCATTAAAAAAATTTATGTGTTGGACCTCATTTGTTGAGGAAGGGTATTAAAATACTAATTAAATGATTAAATTTGTTATTTCTTAAAAGCTTATCTTCTTAGATTAAGTAATGATTTAACATTATGATATAATATGGAAATAAAGATTATTTTTTATTTGAGTTGTTTATTAATACTTTTGTTTTGAGGTTAGAATAAAAATTTTAACAAACAGAGCCAAAGTTATTTTTAGTTTAAAATAACAATTAAATTTTTCTCCTCAATTGTATAAAAAAGAAAAGAAAAAAAAAATTAGTTTCCCAAACTACCGATCATTTTCATTTTAACTCCCTAATATTCAAAAAGTGATAAAGTAGTCTCTCAAACTACCAACTAGTTGTAATTTGGCCACTTCGTTAGTCATTACCATCAAATAAGATGAAAAATTCAATACTACGTTGTTTTGACAATGTTAAATTATTAAAATACCCTTAAAAAAAATTCAATTAAAAAAAATCCCTCCAAAACAACGTTGTTTTGAGGAAAAAAAAAAAAAACGGCCACCCCTAAACCACCATTTTTAAAAAAATGACGTCGTTTTTTAGGAGCATTTTTTAAATTGATTTTTTTTTTAAATGACATTTTAGTAACTTAACCTTAAAAAACAACGTCGTTTTGTATTTTTCATCCTATTTGACGGTGTTGACTAACAGAGTAGTCAAATTACAATTTTTTGATAATTTAAAGGTTATTTTATCACTTTTTTAATTTGAGGGAACTAAAATAAAAATAATTGATAATTTGAAGGACTAAATTATATTTTCTTCGAAAAAGAAATTAGATGCCATGGATTATTGTGGATCAGCAATGATGGTGAAAGTGCTAAACTGACCCTACTACTGCTCAACAGAAAAAGGACTAACCCATCTATTACTCATGGAGTTTTTTCTTTTTTCTTTTTTTTTTTTTTTAAAAAAAAGAATTCTACGCCTTAATTAAACTACACTTCAAAAAAAAAATTCTACGCCTTAAACTACACTTCAAAAAAAAAAAAAAAAAATCAGTTTAGTCAATCATCATTGCTGACTAGCAATAATCGATTGGAACCAACCCCTGTGGTTAGATGAAGCTTCGTGTTGCATCTGCATCTATATAAAGAGTGAAGGGACCTTGCTTAGCTTCTGTAAATATTATAGTATACAGCGATGGCTTCAGTGGCTTGCGACAAGGGCTTCTCTAGCAGTCATTTTCTGTTGAAGCCAGAGGAAGTGCGTTTCTTGGATCTCATTCGCATCTTATTTTCCAGTGACATAGAGAACAGAGACTTCGTTGACACCTCCGAGGGCAAGGAGGAAAGTTTTCGCCGCAGGTGGCTCATTTTCGTCTCTATTTTGGCCCAAAAGTTCCTGCTTTTTGTGGCCAAGCCGCTCGAAGCCATTGGATCAGTGATCGAGATGTGGCTCAACCTTGTCATATGTAATCGCAACATCGGTGTCCTCTTGCTCAATCTTATACGAGGTCAGTACTCTCCTCCTCTTCTTAATTAATATAACATTCTTTTGCAAACACAGCCTCAAATATTGCTAAATCTGTCTCATTTAATTAATATCTGGAATTGTTTGAATCTTATCTTTTACTCGAGTATAATGGCCAATTAAGTGGTTAATTTGCATACCGTATCTCTCCAAAATATAGCATAGAAAGCAGAAGAATTTGTGGCCATTCACTTCATTTGGAGTTGCAGAATAAATCTGGGATTTACTGTTCAAGATTTTTAACTATGGGATTTACTGTTCAAGATTTTTATTTATTTTTAAAAAATTTTGCAAAATCTTTTGATAATTTGAGTTTTTTTTTTTGTTTTTTTCCCCTCTATTTGCTTTTGCGCCGAAAGAAAAATTAATATGCTCGAGAAACGAATTGCCCTATGAACAACACTGATCATTCTAGGTTTGTAAGCTATGAGCTCACAAAAGTATATATATATACAGCTTATTATATGATGAAGTAATTAGAAAAAATGATTGTAAGAATTTCATGTGTCCTCAAGAAACCATAACCACTCTTATACTTAAATTAATTAATACATTGTTTGACAAAATAAATGAATGAAGAAAGTCTAGAGAAAAAGTATCCAAGCTTAATAATTTGGTTGGTGTTCAGCTTGTAATAAGGCTCTTTACTCTCTCACTCAATATATGTCGCCTTTGGGATAAATAGTTTTGGTTTAAACCTTTAGGTTGTGAATGTGATCATTAACTTGACTTTCGGGTTAAGGAAGAAGAGTTTTGGTATGAGAGTCTTTTCATTCTCAGAGTCGAGGAATAATTGTTATTTATGCATTTGGTTGAGTCTGTCTATCACTAATTTAGTATTAAATTTGATTTTAGTCATGAGTTAGTGGACTGGTCTCAAATCTTGTACTAAATTTGGTAATCTTGTAATTTCATGTTATGATTGCTTCAGAGCTTTGCTCTATAATGTAAAAACTTTATACTCGTAGTATTATCGAATGAAATGTTATATTTTCTCAAAAAAAATAAAAAAAAATAATCTGGTAGGTTCTTTGAAAAATAGATCTAAATCCTTGTCACGTGAATTATTTTCCATATAATGGATTTGGGCATTTGTATTGTATATTTGTATGTAGGGTTATTGTTTATATCATTATGTGCATAGGGTTTGGTGATTTCCCCCCAATTTTGCTGACGTTCGACAGCCAAACAGCTAGCCAAGGACAATGGGACAGAAACTGTCGTCTCAACATTTCTATATAAGAAACAATTAATTATTGATATTCAGGCGTGAAAGAGAATAAATGCATTAAATTAAACATTAACCCAAAAATATTCCAATGTAATATAAATTAATATAAAACGAGAATGCATGGGAGAGGTGTTTTAAAATCTAAGAATGTTTTGATTTGTTTGATTTAGGTAGTTAATTAAGTAGATTTATTTTAACAACTTGCTCGATCATTCACGTGGATATGTCCCGGTTTGCTTGCATCGTCCAAATTGGTACCCTTGGAAGATGAAGAAAATATTCGTTATTTTTTCATTTTGCGTTTATTTTGTGGACACTATATATTCTGGGGCATGAGCTGTTATGACACGAAAATATGATTACGAGCCCCACTAGCTAATGTTCTTTTGTTGTACGCAATTACGTGTCAGTCCTGACCATATATATTTGGAGAGATATTAATTAAAAGCTGCTCTCTGGTGTAGCTGCATGCATGATTACGCACGATGGATGATAAGGTGGAGCATTTTATCTTTTTGATTTGATGTGGGCAAAAATGGTGCATTTTTATAGGGCATCCTTGTGCTTTTTCCATAAGATAAAAAGGGAAGAAGAAACATAATTAAGAATCTCTAGCTCCACTAAAAAAAAAGTGAGAAAAGGGTTGGGCACCAGCTACGAGGAATATGATCCAAAGTCTTTCCTGGCCCCATCCCCATTGCCTTGTTTCTTTCTTATAGCCCACGTATGACTTTTAGCGTCATCCTTCGTGGAGACTAATTACGACAGGCGTGACGAGCGGTGAGATGCTTCTTTTTTTTATTTTTTTCCAACATGTGTTTCACGTTTCAGCCCAATTACTTTTTTCTTCTTAATTAATAAGTAATGTCAATATAATGAAAATTAAGCTTTTAGCATAACACAATCTTCCTATTGTAATTATTAATTAATTAAACCACAAACTCAATAAATACTAAATCTGGCTACGCAAAACCATTAATTACTTAATGGGGTTAATGTGACGCAGGGAGGTTGGTAAAACCGGATAAAACATCAGCAACTTTCTTGTCGTTTATTGGTAATTTGGACAAGCGAGTGGAGTTGGACAGTAGCATCAAGTGTGGAGATGGCAGGTACAATGCAGCACTGGCTATGATGGCTTCTAAAGCATCGTATGAGAACAAATCCTATCTCGAAACTACAGTCAACGATCATTGGAAGGTATTTATATCTATATAATTCGTTAATTTACATTTTTTATATATTTAAATATTGTCATTCAATTCAAGTATCAATGTATTTGTCTTGAGCAGATGGAGTTCTTGGATTGTTATGACTTCTGGAACGGTAAGAATTAAGCAACTTAATTAAATTCATCAAAATGCGCCATGTTTGGTGGTTCCCAAAAATCTTAAAACGATTTTCATTCATGCCTGGCATGCAGAGTATCAAGAAAAACCCACAACACAAGCCTTCATGCTTCGTGATAAAAATGCCGACCACGACACCATTGTTGTGGCCTTTAGAGGCACCGAGCCCTTTGACTCAGATGCATGGTGCTCTGACTTCGACATCTCCTGGTACGGAATCCGCGATGTGGGAAAAATGCATGGTGGGTTTATGAAAGCCCTGGGTTTACAGAAGAATCTCGGTTGGCCTAAGGAAGTCGAACAAAACGACAGCCGCCCTGCTTTAGCTTACTATGCCATTAGAGAGAAGCTGAAAGAACTTGTGCAAGAAAATGATAAAGCAACGTATATATTGACAGGGCACAGCTTGGGTGGGGCTCTAGCAATCCTCTTCCCAGCAATCTTGTTAATGCACGATGAGAAATTGCTGCTGGAGAGATTGGGGGGTGTTTATACTTTTGGGCAGCCTAGGGTGGGAGATGAAAAGTTCGGGGAGTTTATGGAAAAAAAGCTCAAGGATTATAATATACGCTATTTTAGATTTGTTTACAGTAATGATATGGTGGCTAGATTGCCCTACGATGACAAAACACTAATGTTCAAACACTTTGGGACTTGCCTATACTATAATAGAGCATACAAGGGGAAGGTAAGCACATCTTTTTTCTCTTATTGTCACGCCCATTGAAAACCCACTAAAGAAAAATTCATTTTTGATGCAGATTGTTGCAGAGGAGCCAAACAAGAACTATTTCTCACCATTGGGAGCGATTCCTATGATGATAAATGCGTTTTGGGAGCTGATTAGAAGCTTTACAATTAAGTACAAAAAGGGACCCGAGTACAGAGAAAGCTCACTCCTTAAAATATTTAGGCTAATTGGTTTAGTAATGCCAGGAGTACCAGCTCATTGCCCCCAGGATTATGTCAATGCCACTCGGCTGGGATCCTCTGACTTGTTCCTCCCACCCAAGGAACCAGAAAATCAACATCAAATTATAATGACTACTACAGTTTGAGGAGGAAATTTGCATCAACTCATTTTACTTGCAATATTGCCTTTCTATATTGTGATCGAGTGTGCCGATGCATTTACTTTCAGTTTGTAAATGCTTTTCAGATTTTTTTTTTGAAAAAAGTGTTCTGATGTGATATAAATATTATAATATTTATGTGACATAAATGGGTTGTCTGTTAATGTTTTTATTTTGCAAAATATATATATATATATATATATATATATATATATGAAAAGACAGTGTTTTACCAAACATGCCTTCAAGCTTCACTTAATTAATTAGCTAGTAAAACGTCACTGTGAAATAAATTCTATAGTCCAAGCGTATCGTCAAATAATGGGTTGGCTTTTACTGGATAAACCAAATTTAGGCAGGTGCATATTTATCCTTTGCGCCCATCAACATCGAATCGTATTATATTTTATAATATAATTAAAAATAATTCATAGCTAAAGTTAAGTGGTACTGCCAATGTGGCGAATTGTCTCCTAGCCCTCGGGTTGAGGAGGGATTTATTTTCTGACTTTTGAGTTGAGGAAAAATTGTTTCC
>NC_081547.1:3407241-3415218 GCF_901000735.1 Corylus avellana
CATTGAAATGAAGAGAGCTCAAGTTCTGAAATATTGGTGCAGAAGAAATAGTAGATCTAGAGTGTAATTAAAATTGGGGATTATATAGCTTAACGAGGTTTTCATATTGAATTGAAATCAGTATCTAAGTATGATTAAATTTCATGCGTTTGATATAATTTTTAAAAAAGGAAATACAAAATCAGTCCATGTAATTTCATTTGATTGCAAATAGCTTTACGAAGTTTAAAAAATGATTGAAAACTCTTTGGGGGTAAGCAAAAAACACAAATAGGTCCACAGACACATGATTTTTGTTAACAAATTAGATGGAATCCAATAATGTGCCATGATCGACAACACCAAGAATATTGTGACAAATGAAAAAGTATTAAAATATAAAAGAAAATTTAAGACCACCATCTGCCAACCAACATGTAACTACTTGCAACTCAATAAAGCCACGTGGACTAATTTTGTATATATATATATATTTTTCCTAATTTTTATAGAGGCCTTGTACTAAGTAGCATAATTAGTAATATGCGAGAAAACATTGTAAACTACATGTGGATTTGGAAAGTTTTACTTAGAGTGCCGAATTAGTATGCAATATATATATACACACACAATACACCTTTTAATTAAAATGTTAAAAAAATAAAAATAAAAAATTAAGGTACATTGACTATGCCACATCAACTGAAAATGTTAAAAGAGTGTTGAGAAAATACAAAATAACATTTATTATATCAACTATATATATACATACATGCACATTATTCTTGGGTACTTTCCTAAACTTTGGCGCATTGGATTTATTAGAAGTGTATTTCTAGTCTGATTTTTCGTTAGCATTAAGGGTGAGCTTAATAGTACATCTTTGGCTTCAGCCTCTTTGCAGTGGTTGTTGTTGGTTCCAAGTAAGGGTTCATATAGAATCGCCTTAATCTGTGTCCATTTTGCTTCTGTAACAGCCTTGTGCAGTCTCTTGAGAAGACCGAGTGACTTGTTTGACCTATGTTCTACTTATTGTAATTATTTTTGCACTGTTTTAGTTTGTTTTGAATTTGTTGTTGAGAAGCCCACCCTATTTTTGTTTCAAGGATCACCCACTTCTTCTTCATTTAGGATAAGAATTGGGAAGAATCCTCTCTTATAACCATTTCATTATTCAATTAGACCAAATATATATATATATATATATATGTGTGTGTGTGTGTGTGTGTGTGTGTGTGTGTGTATTGGAGAGGTTAACTGTTTCTTTCCAGGGAAGATATGTCTAAGACAAAGGACCCATCATTTCCTTACCTCTTTGTACGTCTTGGTGATGAAAGCTTTTTTTAGCTTCCATTTGAAGATAATAGAAAGAGCACTGCATCACCATATCTGTTTTGGGGAAGTAAATTCAATTTTAGTGATAAAAAATTGCTTCTCTCGACTTAAGGACATGTCTGGCCTCACTCCCAACCGGGAAAAAAGCAACCTCTTCTCTTGTGAAGAGACAGAGTCTGCCAAAACGATGTTAAAGAAATAAACTAAAGAGATAGAAAACATTAAAAGAAATTGGTTCCACAAATTAAAATCTTATATGCACAAAAAAGATCAACATGTTTGGTCCAACTGGCCGGTTCTAGTTTGTTCTAGACTTAGTTTCCTTTGCAATTTGCATGTTGATGTTTGATTATAGTTGGGACCCTTTACCCTTATCTATGACTATAAGTGTACCAGTTTTGAAAGTGATTCGAATCTCATTAAATTGCAGATATTTTTGTGTAGGACATTATGATAATTGGTCCATCTAAGCTGCTCTTTTTTTCTTTCCCAGCAAATGGGTTATGGGAAAGGAGATATAGTGGGTGAGGTAGGTTGCCTCCCGAGGCAGGGTCGGATAGCACAAATGTTTGTGTCTGAAGGATCATGCCTCACTAACACCCATTTCTCTCATCCATCCAAAGCAATCATAAAGAAAAGAAGATATATATATAATGGTCAAACCCCATCTATAGCAAAAGGACCATGTGAGATATCCCACTAGTGCCCCAACATACCCATAGAGGCTTTGATTATTTGTGTGGGGATACCCCTTTTCATCAATTTAAGACATGCATGGGCTATTTGGCTACCTCTCACAACCCTCAAGTTCATTGTATCCTTCTCCTTTCACACCCTTCATTGTTTAAAAACAAAAACAAAAACAAAAAATCATTTATTATCCACATCTATCTCTTTTCTTTTATATATACACAATTAAATGTAACAAAATAAAATATTATTTATGACTTAAAAGCTTCATTGTAATAAAATATTGGTTTTTTGGGGTAAGAAATTTTATTTTTATTCCATCTTCCATGCATGCATTAGGCTTGGTAGCTAGAGGAGATGCATAGAAGTTTGGTGGGGGTGGAAGCCAGTATAAATAATAATAAATGAAGATAGGGTCATATGAGTTGAAATAGGAAGTTTCATGAGATTCATTTGTATAATACGTATGAATACAGACAATGAATTGGTTGGTTGGTTGGATTAGATTTTGGCAGAAGCACTGCCCAATTAAAGGGGGGCAGATTGCAGATCCTGAACCAAAATTCTTCACCATGTGTGATGTCCCTTATGCCAAGGGAGACGTATAGAATGTTACTCCATCTCAGACAAAATTTGCTCCAAAACAAGTTATACAAGAAAATTGAATTAAAAAAAAAAAAATTCACAAAGTTTTTTTATATTACGTGGTCAAATCTTATTAATCAGATCGAGCACGTGAAGTTCGTTGAACAATTGACTTATTAGTTTGATAAGTTTCCAAATTTGTCTAAATTATCACTTATAGCACAATATTTTGACTACTTTAGAACCAGTTTGATTAAATTATATATTAGTTTTTAATTCTAATTGGATAAAGTTTTTTCCTAAAGTAGGGTAGGAATTTCCTCAAACTCCGTCTTTAAACTAACATATGTTTATAAAGCAAGCATTTAATTTTTATAAGTAATTTTAAAAATGCAGGTTAAAAAATAACATATTTTAAAAATAAATATTAATTTATTAGACTGAATTTAGAGAAAATTCTTTTATTCAAATTGCCACCTCCAGCACGTTAAACCATCAATACATGGTGAAATCAGGAGATGATTTCTTTTTTTCCTTTTTTTTTTTTTTTTTTTGGTCCCATGTCAGTGATGTGACTGATGTCAGCCACCCTGTGCCATCGTCGGCGTTTTCTTCTCTTCAACGCATGGTCCAGTCCAGATATGGATAAAATTCACTACGCTGTCATCAAACTCCCAATGGCATGGGGTGATTTAAGGGAGCCCATGGGCCATTGAGGGTTTTGTGAACAGATAAACGATTTTGGCCCAAAGTGTTGGTCCAACTCTCTAAGCTTAGCCCAACCCACGCTAAGCACGGCTCGATTCAAGGCCAGGGCCCAGGAATGAGGAAGCTCTCTGTTTGATAAGCACAATTTGACAATTTGACAGACAGGAACAGGCAGGAACAGGCTCATTGTTCATGTCTCGATCAACTTTATATCACGAGTATCCAACAACATCAATTGCACGTGATTCGTGAACGTCCCTACTTTTTTGGAAACCTGACCAATATTGTCGTGCCCAAAGAAAAAAGAAAGTTGGGAGTATGAAAATTAATTAACAGTCCAGACAAATTAGGTTATCTTTTGATATTTGAGATATTGTCCAAGAAGAATGTACATCAATGGATTCAGTTTCTCTTGGAAAGGATTATGATGTAAGATGAGGTAAGGATTTAGGTTTATCAATAAATTTAGAGAAAAATTACACATAGACTCTCAAACTATCAAATGATTTGTAACGTTTCTTCAATTTTTTTTTTTTTAAAAAAAAGAAAATTATAATGTAAGGTTTTAATCTAGTCGAGAGAGTTGAGTTGATCGACAATCTAATATCGATATATATCAAAGTATAATTTTCCATGTACATTTTTAATTTGGTTTATATCAAATACAAGTCATATGCAAGAGAAATTATTGGTTCCATTTTACAAATGTTTTGTAACAAGATTTTTGTTTGATTAGTAATAAAAGGTAATTGATATGATATAAATGCGTGAATTTTTGTATGAATAAAATAAAAATAAAAATAATTTAAAAATATATTTATTTAAAAATAAAAATAAGGATAGAAACATGTGCTGATAAGACATTTTGTCATTGCAGAATATATATATATATATATATCGTTTGATGCCAAAATTGATAATCTGGTCGAACATGTGCTCATAAGACATTTTGGCCACATGCATAATGCTATTGATGATTAATAACTAATTTTCTTTTACATTAGTACTGTTTTTATATATATTTTTTTTAAAAAAAAAGATAAGAATAAGATTCTTAAATTTTGCTCAAATGTGAAAATTTAATGATAATTTTCATTTAACGTCACGTTAAAAAATGTGCACTTGAGAGTACTGAGTAGATATAGCATTACTCATTAGTTTAAGAAAGCAAACTCTATTCTTTGAGTATTCGTCCAATGGAGGGAAAGGAACTGGAACGTGGATTTGCTTTTTAAGGAGAGGCTTACATGCGGTCCAGCAAAACTACTGCAATCTGCGGTAGTTTGGTTGGAAGGTTGAGATCTTCCAAGGAGATTTTAACCCCAAAACGACAGTAGGTCATGATTTTAATAAAAAAAAAAAAAATTGACGGCAAGAAGGATGCCCGTTAACTCCCATCCAAACGTCCTTTCTCCTTCTTATTTTCTTCCCAAAACTTCTCTCCACTCTCCACTAGTATTCCCCCCGGAGCGCTATGGTTAGAAAAACCCAAAATCAACGTCGGCAGCCCTGAAACGTGGGAAAACTTTAAGCTACTAAAGACTCCCAAAGCTATGACCTCAGACCCTATGTTTCCAGCTACAGAGGTAGTTCATGACTCTCCCGGCTCAAAATGAAATCACAACCATAAAATGGCCCAAAAACTTAAAATTCGCAATGCACATCATCTAATTTGAGAGCAGAAAAATGTAGAAAATAATCAACATTTATTTTCTGCAACAATATTAAGTGCTTTGTCATTCTCGGCACTTTCCTCCTCTGCAGATTTGAAAGCCCCTACAGCTCCAGTAGCTACTACAGCCAATTGAGCGCCGTGGCTAGATTGCCGTGATCACTAATCACGCTGGGTGCATCGCCGCTCTTCTAGGCAGAGGCGGCGACTCCATTTTTGGGTAGAGAAGTTGCGCCACAAACCCTAAGAAATATCAGGTCTATCGATTTTGGGTTTTTCTACCCATAGCGACAGCCGGATTGGAAGCATAAGAGAGGTCACACCGTCGTTTCAGGGCTGCCGGCGTCGACAAGCATTGAGAGACTGGAGATTTTGTCGATTTTGGGTTTTTCTACCCATAGCACACCAGAAAGGAATACTGGCGAGGATCTGAAATATTTGTGGAATGTGGTTTTTTGAAAAAGAGAACAGAGAGAGAAGTCTTGGAGAAGAGAGAAGACGTTTGGATGGGAGTTAACGGGGCATCCCTTCCTGCCGTCAATTTTTTTAAAAAGAAATCATGACCTACTGCCATTTTGGGGTTAAAATCTCCTTGGAAGATCTCAACCTTCCAACCAAACTACCGCAGATTGCAGTAGTTTTGTTGGACCGCATGTAAGCCTCTCCCGCTTTTTAAATTCTCAGGTATTTTGGTTTTCAAATCAATTGGTTTTTGTTTCCCAAGTTTGGGTATTTTGTTTCCTATGAATTAACAGTGAATTGATGTGTCAAATGATAAGTGGTTAATTTGAATGGTAAAGTGACAGAAAAACCTATTTAAAATTTGAATAAAATTTAAGGACTTTATTATTAAAATTGAAAACTCAATAACTAAGCCTAAATTAAATAAAAATCTTTGGACTAAGTATAAATTTTCCATATATGTATATTATAAGTATAAAAACACTCGAGATAGTCATGAATTGCTACCAATTTCTTATGTATATTAATACGACATGAAGTAATTTGTAATTTAGGCCAACTACAATGACTAATTATTTATTCCAAAAAACGATATTTTTTTATTCGCTCATTGTTTTTTTTTTTTTTTACAATCATTTTATTATTTTATTTGTTAAAATAATAGGGATATCATAAGAATATAAACAAAAAATAAGTGGCATTTTTGATACATTTTGGTAGTTTTGGAGATTATTTTAATACCTTTCAAACATTGGAGGGCTATATCACAAGCTACTGATAGTTTGGATGACTTTTTTATATTTTTTTCCTAAAAAATGAATATTTTTAACCAAGAAAATGTAGAATTTACGATAAAAGGAATGAGAAGATTACAAGAGAGCGGATGTAATAAAATGACATCATATTGCACGTATAGCTAGTTTTAGTTGCTTTGCTCAGATTAAAAAAATAAAATTCTGTGGCGCACGTTTTATCCTCTGGTCTGAGAACCGACCATTTAAGTGGTAGTCTGGTAGAGTACACTTTTAGTGCGGTCAAATGAAGTCAATGATTAAATAAGTTAAAATGACCATGTGAAGCTTGCTGGTTGTTTCGCAGAAAGACTTTAATGCCGAACTATTTCTCACAAAATTACTTTTCAATACTTTTATTTTTATATTAAATCAATTGTGTTTTTTATTATAATTCAAATTAAAAAATAACTACAACACAATTTTTTTTTTCATACAAAATATTCTTATTTTTTTCTCACATCAATCAATTTATGGTATAATAAAAAAGCCAAATGCCTTTACCAAACAGCCCCCTAAGTAATTTGGAATTCGGCTAGAAAAAGTAATTTGCCTATATTTGTTAATGTGTTTTGAGAATTTTGTTTTGTTTTTAGTTTAAGAAAATATTATGTATTAAAATATTAATTAAATTATTAATATTGACTTCACATTTCATCAAATTTCTTTAAAAAAATTTATGTGTTGGACCTCATTTGTTGAGGAAGGGCTTTAAAATGTTAATTAAATGATTAAATTTGTTATTTCTTAAAAGCTTATCTTCTTAGATTAAGTAGTGATTTAACATTATGATATAATATGAAAATAAAAATTATTTTTTATTTGAGTTATTTATTAATACTTTTGTTTCGAGTTTAGAATAAAAATTTTAACAAACAGAGCCAAAGTTATTTTTAGTTTAAAATAACAATTAAATTTTTCTCCTCAATTGTATAAAAAAGACAAGAAAAGAAAAATGAAAAAAATATAATTTAGTCTTCCAAACTACCGGCCATTTTCATTTTAGCTCCCTAATATTCAAAAAAGTGATAAAGTAGCATTTCAGACTACCAACCAATTACAATTTGGTCACTTCGTTAGTAATTACCGTCAAATAAGATGAAAAATTCAATACTACATCGTTTTGACAATGCTAAATTACTAAAATACCCATTTAAACAAATTCAATTAAAAAAAAAAGCCCTCCAAAACAACGTTGTTTTGTGGAAGAAAAAAAAAACGGTGGTTTAGAGGTGGCTCATCGTCCAGCCCCGGGCCTATGGGAGTGGCTAACAAGCCACCCCTAGGCCTGTGGGGTGGCCGCCACCCCTAAACCACCATTTTTTTAAAAACGACGTCGTTTTTCTGGAGTATTTTTTAAATTGATTTTTTTTTAAATGACATTTTAGTAACTTAACCTTAAAAAATGACATCGTTTTGTATTTTTCATCCTATTTGACGGTGTTGACTAACGGAATAGTCAAATTACAATTTTTTGGTAATTTGAAGGTTATTTTATCACTTTTTTAATTTGAGGAAACTAAAATAAAAAAAAAATTGATAATTTGAGAGACTAAATTATATTTTTTTTGAAAAAGAAATTAGATGCCATGGATTATTGTGGATCATCAATGATGGTGAAGGTGCTAAAAGCTATGTTTGGCAAGGGAAAGCCCCGCACTGTAGTTGGAACGGCACTGTTCCAGCTACAGTGCGGACTGACACATGCTGACTTTTTCAGCTTAACTTTTTTTTTTTTTTTTTTAAGCAAAATAT
>NC_081547.1:3415318-3481475 GCF_901000735.1 Corylus avellana
ATAAAAAAAAATTAAGCTGAAAAAGTCAGCATGTGTCAGTCCGCACTGTAGCTGGAACAGTGCCAGTGCCAACATTGCTAAACTGACCCTACTACTGCTCAACAGAAAAAGGACTAACCCGTCTATTACTCATGGAGTTTTTTCTTTTTTTAAAAAAAAAAAAATAAAATAAAATTCTACGCCTTAATTAAACTACACTTCAAAAAAAAAAAAAAAATCAGTTTAGTCAATCATCATTGCTGACTAGCAATAATCGATTGGAACCAACCCCTGTGGTTAGATGAAGCTTCGTGTTGCATCTGCATCTATATAAAGAGTGAAGGGACCTTGCTTAGCTTCTGTAAATATTATAGTATACAGCGATGGCTTCAGTGGCTTGCGACAAGGGCTTCTCTAGCAGTCATTTTCTGCTGAAGCCAGAGGAAGTGCGTTTCTTGGATCTCATTCGCATCTTATTTTCCAGTGACATAGAGAACAGAGACTTCGTTGACACCTCCGAGGGCAAGGAGGAAAGTTTTCGCCGCAGGTGGCTCATTTTCGTCTCTATTTTGGCCCAAAAGTTCCTGCTTTTTGTGGCCAAGCCGCTCGAAGCCATTGGATCAGTGATCGAGATGTGGCTCAACCTTGTCATATGTAATCGCAACATCGGTGTCCTCTTGCTCAATCTTATACGAGGTCAGTACTCTCCTCCTCTTCTTAATTAATATAACATTCTTTTGCAAACACAGCCTCAAATATTGCTAAATCTGTCTCATTTAATTAATATCTGGAATTGTTTGAATCTTATCTTTTACTCGAGTATAATGGCCAATTAAGTGGTTAATTTGCATACTGTATCTCTCCAAATTATAGCATAGAAAGCAGAAGAATTTGTGGCCATTCACTTCATTTGGAGTTGCAGAATAAATCTGGGATTTACTGTTCAAGATTTTTATTTATTTTTAAAAAATTTTGCAAAATCTTTTGATAATTTGAGTTTTTTTTTTTTTTTTTTTTTTCCCCTCTATTTGCTTTTGCGCCGAAAGACAAATTAATGCTCGAGAAACGAATTGCCTATGAACAACACTGATCATTCTAGGTTTGTAAGCTATGAGCTCACAAAAGTATATATATATACAACTTATTATATGATGAAGTAATTAGAAAAAAATGATTGTAAGAATTTCATGTGTCCTCAAGAAACCATAACCACTCTTATACTTAAATTAATTAATACATCGTTTGACAAATTAAATGAATGAAGAAAGTCCAGAGAAAAAGTATCCAAGCTTAATAATTTGTTGGTGTTTGGCTTGTAACGAGGCTCTTTACTCAATCACTCGATGTGTGTCGTCTTTGGGTTAATTAGTTTTGGTCTAGACCTTTGAGTTGTGAATGTGATCATTATCTTGGTTTTCGGGTTGAGGAAGAAGAGTTTTGGTATGAGAGTCTTTTCGCCCTCAGAATCGAGGAATAATTGTTATTTATGCATTTGGTTGAGTCTGTCTATCACTAATTTAGTATTAAATTTGATTTTAGTCATGAGTTAGTGGACTGGTCTCAAATCTTGTACTAAATTTGGTAATCTTGTAATTTCATGTTATGATTGCTTCAGAGCTTTGCTCTATAATGTAAAAACTTTATACTCGTAGTATTATCGAATGAAATGTTATATTTTCTCAAAAATAAAAAAAATAATCTGGTAGGTGAGTCATGAGTGTGAGAAAGAAAGAAATTCTCCATTCTTTGAAAAATAGATCTAAATCCTTGTCACGTGAATTATTTTCCATATAATGGATTTGGGCATTTGTATTGTATATTTGTATGTAGGGTTATTATTTATATCATTATGTGCATAGGGTTTGGTGATTTCCCCCCAATTTTGCTAACGTTCGACAGCCAAACAGCTAGCCAAGGACAATGGGACAGAAACTGTCGTCTCAACATTTCTATATAAGAAACAATTAATAATTGATATTCAGGCGTGAAAGAGAATAAATGCATTAAATTAAACATTAACCCAAAAATATTCCAATGTAATATAAATTAATATAAAACGAGAATGCATGGGAGAGGTGTTTTATAATCTAAGAATGTTTTGATTTGTTTGATTTAGGTAGTTAATTAAGTAGATTTATTTTAACAACTTGCTCGATCATTCACGTGGATATGTCCCGGTTTGCTTGCATCGTCCAAATTGGTACCCTTGGAAGATGAAGAAAATATTCGTTATTTTTTCATTTTGCGTTTATTTTGTGGACACTATATATTCTGGGGCATGAGCTGTTATGACACGAAAATATGATTACGAGCCCCACTAGCTAATGTTCTTTTGTTGTACGCAATTACGTGTCAGTCCTGACCATATATATTTGGAGAGATATTAATTAAAAGCTGCTCTCTGGTGTAGCTGCATGCATGATTACGCACGATGGATGATAAGGTGGAGCATTTTATCTTTTTGATTTGATGTGGGCAAAAATGGTGCATTTTTATAGGGCATCCTTGTGCTTTTTCCATAAGATAAAAAGGGAAGAAGAAACATAATTAAGAATCTCTAGCTCCACTAAAAAAAAAGTGAGAAAAGGGTTGGGCACCAGCTACGAGGAATATGATCCAAAGTCTTTCCTGGCCCCATCCCCATTGCCTTGTTTCTTTCTTATAGCCCACGTATGACTTTTAGCGTCATCCTTCGTGGAGACTAATTACGACAGGCGTGACGAGCGGTGAGATGCTTCTTTTTTTTATTTTTTTCCAACATGTGTTTCACGTTTCAGCCCAATTACTTTTTTCTTCTTAATTAATAAGTAATGTCAATATAATGAAAATTAAGCTTTTAGCATAACACAATCTTCCTATTGTAATTATTAATTAATTAAACCACAAACTCAATAAATACTAAATCTGGCTACGCAAAACCATTCATTACTTAATGGGGTTAATGTGACGCAGGGAGGTTGGTAAAACCGGATAAAACATCAGCAACTTTCTTGTCGTTTATTGGTAATTTGGACAAGCGAGTGGAGTTGGACAGTAGCATCAAGTGTGGAGATGGCAGGTACAATGCAGCACTGGCTATGATGGCTTCTAAAGCATCGTATGAGAACAAATCCTATCTCGAAACTACAGTCAACGATCATTGGAAGGTATTTATATCTATATAATTCGTTAATTTACATTTTTTATATATTTAAATATTGTCATTCAATTCAAGTATCAATGTATTTGTCTTGAGCAGATGGAGTTCTTGGATTGTTATGACTTCTGGAACGGTAAGAATTAAGCAACTTAATTAAATTCATCAAAATGCGCCATGTTTGGTGGTTCCCAAAAATCTTAAAACGATTTTCATTCATGCCTGGCATGCAGAGTATCAAGAAAAACCCACAACACAAGCCTTCATGCTTCGTGATAAAAATGCCGACCACGACACCATTGTTGTGGCCTTTAGAGGCACCGAGCCCTTTGACTCAGATGCATGGTGCTCTGACTTCGACATCTCCTGGTACGGAATCCGCGATGTGGGAAAAATGCATGGTGGGTTTATGAAAGCCCTGGGTTTACAGAAGAATCTCGGTTGGCCTAAGGAAGTCGAACAAAACGACAGCCGCCCTGCTTTAGCTTACTATGCCATTAGAGAGAAGCTGAAAGAACTTGTGCAAGAAAATGATAAAGCAACGTATATATTGACAGGGCACAGCTTGGGTGGGGCTCTAGCAATCCTCTTCCCAGCAATCTTGTTAATGCACGATGAGAAATTGCTGCTGGAGAGATTGGGGGGTGTTTATACTTTTGGGCAGCCTAGGGTGGGAGATGAAAAGTTTGGGGAGTTTATGGAAAAAAAGCTCAAGGATTATAATATACGCTATTTTAGATTTGTTTACAGTAATGATATGGTGGCTAGATTGCCCTACGATGACAAAACACTAATGTTCAAACACTTTGGGACTTGCCTATACTATAATAGAGCATACAAGGGGAAGGTAAGCACATCTTTTTTCTCTTATTGTCACGCCCATTGAAAACCCACTAAAGAAAAATTCATTTTTGATGCAGATTGTTGCAGAGGAGCCAAACAAGAACTATTTCTCACCATTGGGAGCGATTCCTATGATGATAAATGCGTTTTGGGAGCTGATTAGAAGCTTTACAATTAAGTACAAAAAGGGACCCGAGTACAGAGAAAGCTCACTCCTTAAAATATTTAGGCTAATTGGTTTAGTAATGCCAGGAGTACCAGCTCATTGCCCCCAGGATTATGTCAATGCCACTCGGCTGGGATCCTCTGACTTGTTCCTCCCACCCAAGGAACCAGAAAATCAACATCAAATTATAATGACTACTACAGTTTGAGGAGGAAATTTGCATCAACTCATTTTACTTGCAATATTGCCTTCCTATATTGTGATCGAGTGTGCCGATGCATTTACTTTCTTGTAAATGTTTTTCAGATTTTTTTAAAAAAAAAAGTGTTTTGATGTGATATAAATATTATAATATTTATGTGACATAAATGGATTGTCTGTTAATGTTTTTATTTTGCAATAAATATATATATATATATATATATATATATGAAAAGACAGTGTTTTACCAAACATGCCTTTAATATAGTTTTTTCAAGCTTTACTTAATTAATTACCTAGTAAAACGTCACTGTGAAATAAATTCTATAGTCCAAGCGTATCGTCAAATAATGGGTTGGCTTTTAATGGATAAACCAAATTTAGGCAGGTGCATATTTATCCTTTGCGCCCATCAACATCTAATCGTATTATATTTTATAATATAATTAAAAATAATTCATAGCTAAAGTTAAGTGGTACTGCCAATGTGTCTCCTAACCCTTGGGTTGAGGTGGGATTTATTTCCTGACTTTTGAATTGAGGAAAAATTGTTTCCTAACCTTTATTAGGTTGAGGAGTAGTAGATCGGTGTGAGATTATTTCTCACGGCCGGATTTATAAAAAAAAACAATAAAAAAGGAAAAAAAGAAAAGAAAAAAAAGTTAAGTGGTACTTAGGCTCAATTTTATCCAACAAAACAAGACTAATCAATACAAAGAATCAGTTGTATCCTCTACCACCATACATATGATAATACTCTCGATGTTAAGTCATTAGGAAATAGTCAATTTATTTATTTAATTAATATTTAAACGCACACTTTTAATAATTTAGAAATAAATGAGATTTAACAAGTTGAATATTTAATTAAAACGAGAAGTAAATTGTGGAAACAGGTTTTAAATCATTACTTATTCCAAAAATTTAAACTAGTAAAAAAATAATAAATTTAAAATTAATTATTTAATCAATATTAACACACTCATGGGTGATTACTGAATTTGTGGACACATCGCCAAATCCTAGTTTCCTCTCCTAGTTGGCATGTTTGAGTGGATCTTCGACCAAAGACGATTCACCATTTTTGTTCAAGCATATATATATATATATATATATGGGGTCATGCCTCCCCTGTAATAGCTGCTATGAAGGGAAGGTATATAAATTCCCCTTTTCCTTTACTTCCGCGATCATAATGTGACCTTTTTTCACAAGTTCCATGATCTTTATTTGCAAATAAAGAGTTTTGTTCCTGAACTCTGTTCAACTGTCTTCTTTTCTTGTTTGCTTTTCCTTCCCCTAATAATGGATAATATTAATTTGGAAATTGATGATCTCATCAATCATACAAATTCTCTTAGTTGGTCTGATTCCCCCCCTCTGTTATCTTCTCCTTCCCCAAATCCTTCAAATCTTCCCTCCCTCACTCTAATGGGTAAGGTTATTTCTCTTATTCCCATTTCTAAAGTTATCATCAAGAACAATATCTCCCTAGCCTGGAAGTTTTTGAAATCCCAAAACACTGAAGACCGTGAAGATGATCTGATGGTGTTCACCTTTAATAACCTGGAAGACTTGATGAGAGTGCTGAAAAACTCTCATTGGAATATTAAAGGTTCACCATTGGTTCTTAAGAAATGGTCTTTGTCCGAATCCATTAAGGACATAGATTTTTCTATTGGAGCCTTTTGGGTGCAAGTTCATGATTTGCCTTTGGAAATAATTACTCCAGAAAATCCTTTCAGCATCGGTTCCAGCTTGGGTGAGCTCTTGGAGGTTGATAATGCTGAAAGTCATAAACCTTCACATAAGAGGTTTTTGAGGTTTTGAGTTATGATCAAGCTTCATCGCCCTTTGACTCCGGGATTCACTCACCATCGTCCCCCAAAAGCTCCTACATGGGTTCAATATAAGTATGAACGTCTCTTAGAATATTGCTATTTTTGTGGTAGGTTAGGGCATCTCTCTTATGCTTGTCCAGTGGCTGATCATCCCCCTGCTCATGGGAGACATAGGGATATTTTGAAGGCTAGTCCTCCCAAGTTTACACGGATGGTTCATCTTATTCCTGCTCGTAAACCTCTAGCTCGCATGACTGAACCAGTGGTGGAAGTTCCCTTTGAAGTTTCAACTTCGGCTTCTACTGAGTCAAACCAGCCGAGTTATCTCATGCCCACTCAGTCTCTTAGCACCTCATGTGTCCAGTCTCAATCTCAAGTTTCTGCACTCCATCCTATCCAAATAAACTCGTTCTCTTTGAACCCCGTTTTTTCTCAATAGGCATTTAATGAAAAGTCTTCTCTTGTCCATTTACTGTTGAAAACCCATACCTCCTCATTAATGCTCACTCAACCCAACACTTCTAGCATACTTATTCTCAATCTAGTTGATAACAAGTGCCATGTCACACCCTCACCCCTTAGTTCACCTAACCCCACGTGTAAACTAGATGATCTCTCTTCTAGTTTGAAAGTAACCAACCTCTTTACGTGCTCTTCTCCAGATTTATCTCTTTGCTCTTCTAGAATTTTGCCTCCTTCTTTTTCACCGAAACCTCCAAAATACACTCTGCCCTCCATTACCAAAAAACGTTTTCACCCTTATTCCAAACTTCAACCCACCCCTACCATTCCCTTTGTGCATGATTACCCCTATGAGAAATCTAAGGTTATTTCCCAATCTTCTGAGGATGATGTTGAGCCCAAAGACCTACGGGTTCTTTCTATTCCTCAGTTTGTTTTGGAGGAGATTTTGTCTGTTGTGGATGTTCTAGCTAAGGTGGAGGGCTTTGTTCAGCCCCTACTTGTCCCATGAAGCTCCTAGCTTGGAGTTGTCAGGGCCTTGCTCGTAACCCGACAATTCGTGTTCTACAAGCTTTGATCAGGCAACACAGACCTGATCTTCTCTTTCTTTCTGAGATGATGGTGCCTTCTTCCCGTTTTCAAGCTTCCTTGTTTGGTTTGGGTTTTTCTTCTTGGTTGGAAGTTCCTCCGGTTGGTTTGCAAGGAGGGATTTTTCTGACTTGGAAGGCTGGTGTTGATGTTGAGCTTGCTAGGCTGGATAAGAGGTGTATATCTTGTTTGGTGTTTTCTTCTCCTTCAGTTTGTCCTTGGCTGGTTTCTTGCATTTATGCGCCAGCTTCTTTTTCTGGTCGTCATGATTTTTGGCCTTTTTTGTCGGATTTGGGAAATTCCTTTGGAGGTCCATGGCTTCTTATGGGGGATTTCAATTCTGTTCTTTCTCCTGCTGAGAAGAGTGGAGGTCAAAATTTTGGGTCCTCTTCTCAAGGTGAATTTGTGGATTTTGTTCAGTGCAATGATTTGGTGGATTTGGGTTTTTTTGGGAACAAATTTACTTGGAGCAACCATCGGTCTGGTAGGGCTAATATTCGAGAAAGGCTTGATAGAGGTTTGGCCAATCAACAATGGGTGCATCTTTTCCCCAATGCTGTTATTAATCATCTGCTAGCCTCTCAATCGGATCACTGCCCCATTTTGGTCTTTACTGAGGGCTCTTACCAGAATATTCCAAAACCTTTTCGTTTTGAGGCTTTTTGGACTGGTGATAAATCCAGTTTCTCTGTGGTGGCTGAAGCTTGGATGGCTGAGGTTGAGGGCTCTCCAGCTTTCTCTTTGAGCAGGAAGTGGAAGAATACTAAGATTGCTTTAAAATCCTTGAATCACCAGAGTTTTGGCAATATTCAAGCTAAAATAAAATCACTGATGGCTGAAATGAGTATTATTCAGAGCTGCCCTCATTCCTCTTCAAATTCGGATAGAGAAGCTGTTCTTCAGCAGAATTTACAAGAGCACCTTTTGAGAGAGGAGGTGTGATGCAGCGTGACTTAGTAGGCTGCAGCGGAAAACAACAATAAAGCAGCGAATAACTAATTCCAGATCTTGAGTCTATCAATGATCTAAGAATTCTTCTAAAAACAATAGATACTCTCTAAAGTTTAAAGGAAAAGAGAAATAAACTCAACTCTGAGTATTCTCATTAATCAAAATCAATAATAATTGACAACCGTTTTCTCTGGAGGCTATAAGCATATATTTATAGCCCCAAAACCCTAAACATAATAAAATATGACATAAATATCCCCAAAACCCTAAACCTAATAAAATAACGAAATAAAGGTTCCCAAAACCCTAATCCTACTAAAACAAGGAAATAAAGACGGCTTAACCTAATTTAACAACGCAGAAAATTAACATAATGCTCCGTGTGCGATCGATCGCAGGTATAAGTGCAATCGATCGCACAACTAGGGACCTAGTGCGCAATTGTTTGGAAGTGCGCTCGATCGCAGGTACATGTGCGATCGATCGCACTTCCAGAGGACCTGCGATCTGCATCATTCTCCCCTTGTTGGAGAGAATTCGCCCTCGAATTCGGCCGGTTCTTCCCACGGTCCTTTGGATGTCCAGTCAATTCATTCCACTCGCCCTTCCTCAAGATCAAAATAAGGCAAAATCTCAAAATAAACATGACGCTTCTCATCATCGAAATACCTTGATGGTTGTCATGAAAGCCCCACATACCACTTGGCAATATTACAAATTTGTCATTCTTCTCTAGTTCCTTCTCCCTTTCACGTGCCATGAAGATACTCAAGGACGGGTCAACCGTTGTTTCCCTTGTGAACATATAATTCTCCTCATCCGCATAGAACTCATCACAATTGTTGTTAGGAGAATTTAAAATACTTTCAACACCAAGAAAATCAACATAACCCTCTTTATCATTATAGTTAGGCACTTCACCTGAAAAGTCTTCATCAACCTCTTCATAATTGTCGATGTCACCCGTGGGCTCTTCCTCTTCCAATTGATCATCTTCGGGATATAGGCCGCCAAACATGGGAGAAAAACCATCTTCTTTGTACTCTTCCTCTTGGTCATCTTCTTCGGGGTAGAGGCCGTCAAGCATGGGAGAAAATCCATCCTCTTCGTACTCGTCCTCTAGGTCGGATGCCAAAGGTCCTTCAATCAATTATTCCTCATCAACATCGTCATCATAGGTTGGTGGGGAATCCCAATTCACGAATCCTTGCGAAGGATCTTCAACATCTTCATGTCTGAACTCTTCATCAATGAATTCGGACTCCGCAAACTCTTCATCCACAGATTCTTTTTCCTCCTCCACTAAATATGGATTCGGTTTATGGATTTGTGGTTGGCAAGTAAGGGTCCAATTGCCCTGTCGTGGACTCTTCGCTTCACTCCATGTCTCCTTAAATACCTCTTTTTTGTAGAAATTTTCTGTTTTCTTCGTCACAGCCGTAGACCCTTGTCTCCAATTTTGTGACTTTTGACCCATGGTATAACTATGGGGCAAGAAAGCGACCCGCATATATTTCAATAGTTTATCCCAACTATTGATCTTCAATTTGCCTTCTCGCTCCATAGTTTTCTTCAGTTGTTACCACCACGCATCAACTCTTCCCCGGAATGTATGTACCATCAAAGAGACTTGTTGTTCATCAGGCACCCCGTTGAATTCAAAAACCTCTTCAACAGCCAACACCCAATCAAGAAATTTGTCTGGTTCTAGATTCTCGTCGAATTTCGGAATTTTGAGTTCGCATCTACTTACCTGCCGATTGGCATGAGCTTGCGCAAGGTGCTGACGTTCGTAAGTTCGGCGCTCCGCAAACGGGTTTCTAGATCCGTTCCCATGTTGACCACACAAGTTGGATAATTGGGTAGTGAGGTCTTCAACTTTATCCCTCATAGCCCTGAATCGATCTGCCGTGTGTTGCCAACTTTCAGCGATAGATTTGCCTTCCGCCTCCGCGAATCGCTATCTTGGTTGGCGACGACAATTGTTCGGCCCACCACTTATGTGCCTCAAACGAATTACCGGTTGCTCCTTACGTGTTGTCTCCATGCGCACGTACACCTCGTTCATGTCTGCAAAGCGGTTGCTCCTCCCCATTCATGGAAAGTAATTGAGCTCTGATACCAACTGATGCAGCGTGACTTAGTAGGCTGCAGCAGAAAACAACAATAAAGCAGCGGATAACTAATTCCCGATCTTGAGTCTATCAATGATCTAAGAATTCTTCTAAAACAATAGATATTTTATAAAGTTTAAAGGAAAAGAGGAATAAACTCAACTCTGAGTATTATTATTAATCAAAATCAATAATAATCAACAACCGTTTTCTCTAGAGGCTATAAGCATATATTTATAGCCCCAAAACCCTAAACATAATAAAATATGACATAAATATCCCCAAAATCCTAAACCTAGTAAAATAATGAAATAAAGGCTCCCAAAACCCTAATCCTACTAAAACAAGGAAATAAAGATGGCTTAACCTAATTTAACAACGCAGAAAATTAACATTATGCTCCGTGTGCGATCGATTGCAGGTACAAGTGCGATCGATCGCACAACCAGGGACCTAGTGCGCAATTGTCTGGAAGTGCGCTCGATCGCAGGTACATGTGTGATCGATCGCACTTCCAAAGGACCTGCGATCTGCATCAAGGTGCTGTGGAAGCAAAAGTCTAGAGAGTTATGGCTCACTTGTACGGACCTCAACACAAAATTTTTCCATGCCTCAATTGTGTCTCGTTGCAGGTATAACTCTATTTCTAGCCTTAAATCTTCGGATGGTTCTCTTATTTGTAATAGGGAAAATATTGGTGCATATTTGGTGAATCATTTCGGTAACATTTTTTCCACCTCTCATCCCCCTTTGATTGATACTTTGCCGGATTTAGTGAATGTTGTCATTTCTGCTGAGGAAATTGTTAGTAGTTGTACCATTCCTGATGAACATGAGATTTTTGTTGCTGTTAAAGAGCTTGGGCTTAATAAAGCCCCTGGCCCGGATGGGATGACGGGTCGGTCTTTTTTACAAAACTTAGTAGCCTATTGTGAAAGATAGTGTTGTTGTCTCTGTGCAGTCCTTCTTTAGGGGAGGTTTTCTTCTAAAAGAGTTCAATTATACTAACATTGCTCTTATTCCTAAGGTTGATAACCCTTTTCTGGTGAATCACTTCCGCCCTATTAGCCTTACCAATCTTAATTATAAGATCATTTATAAGATTCTCTCCAACCATTTTAAGCCTCTTTTGCATAAAATTGTTTCTCCCTCTCAATCGGCTTTTTCTTAAGGGAAGGTCCATTCATGATAATACTATCATTGCCCATGAATTATTCCATTCTATGAAGCAGAAAAAAGGTAACGGTGGTTTGATGGCTTTAAAACTTGATATGGAAAAGGTCTTTGATTCTATGGATTGGGACTTTTTGTTAAGGATTCTCACCTTGCTTGGTTTTCATCCTGTTTGGGTCCAATGGATTAAACAATGTATTACTACATCCTCTTTTTCCATTCTCCTTGATGGAGTCCCTTATGGAAAATTTACCCTATCTCGGGGCCTTCGGCAAGGTGATCCTTTATCTCCGTTCATTTTTATTTTAGGTTGGGAGATTCTTTCGAGATTGTTCCTTACGGAAGAAGTGTTGGGTAATCTGCATGGTATTAAGATGGCACGTTTATGTCTGCCTATTTCTCATCTCTTATTTGCAGATGATGTTATGATTTTCTCTCGGGCAAATGTTAGTGAGGCAATGGCCATTCTTAACTGTCTTTCTACTTATTCTAAGTGGTCTGGCCAGTGTATCAATATATCCAAGTCAGCTGTATTTTTCGGCAGAAATTGTCGGCCAGCTAAGAAGAATTCTATTAAAGGCATTCTTAATCTCAATTTGATCCCTGCTAGAGCCAAGTTTCTTGGTATCCCTCTCTTCATGCACAAGAGAAAGTCTGATTCCTTTATTGAGCTAAAGGACAGAATATTTTCAAAGATCACAAGTTGGAAAGCTCGCCTTCTCTCCTAAGCAGCTAGAACTACTCTTGTGAATTTTTTTGCAAATGCTATTCCCACATATCTTATGTCTATCTTCCTTCTTTCCAAGTCCTTTTGTGGTGTAATTATTTTTGGTCTAAGGAAATTTTGGTGGGGTTTTCCCCAAGAAAAAAAGCATAATCTTTCCTTTCTTGCTTGGAAAAGTATTTGTCAACCTAAATCGCAAGGTGGTTTGGGTATGTGTTCTATGGAATTTCTGAATCATTCCTTATTGGCTAGGCTGGGTTGGTAGTTGACATCCAATCAACCTCTTCTTTGGGTTGATGCTCTTAGGGGAAAGTACCCCAAGAATGGTGTCTTTTTCTTGGATGCCCCTCCCAATCCGTCTTCTTCTTGGCTTTGGAAAGGTTTGCTTAAAAACCGTTTGGTGGTCCAAAAGGGTGCTTGTATTGCTATTTCCTGCGGTTTAAATGTGGAGGTTTGGCAGTCGCCTTGGATTCCTTTGAATCCAAATTTCAAGCCTATTCCAAATGTCAACTTGGCTTCTTTTAATGTTGCAGATTTGATTTTGGAAGAAGATCGCTCCTGGAATGCCTCTCTCTTGGTTGATCTTTTTTAGCCTAGTACTGTCCAGAACATTTGCAGTATTTATCTTCCCAGCATACTTGTATGGATAAGTGGATTTGGGCCCCTTCTCCAACAGGGACCTTTTCGGTAAAATCTGCTCATGATATCTCGGTTGTTCATGGTGGCCGTATCTCTCTTCTAGCTGAGGATGCCTGGTTTTTCCTTTGGGGTCTTAAACTTCAAGCTAGGCTTAAGCATTTGTTGTGGAAAATAGCTTGGGATATCTTACCCTCTAAAGCTAACATTAGTAGATTTGTTGTTCAAGAGGTAGAGGAGGCTTGGGTTTGCCCTTTTTGTAAGGGTCCTCTGGAGACTCTTTGTCGTATTTTTTTGGAATGCAGCTTGGCTAGATTTCTTTGGAGAAATTCGCCTTGGCCCTTCATCATTGATGGCTTCTCTAATAAGCCTATAGTGGATTGGATTTTAGCTATTATTTATCCTGCTCAATCTCTTGCTATTCCGGATTATGATGTTAATAAGTTTCAGGTGTTTGCAGCTATTACTTTGGATAATATTTGGAGGGCAAGAAATATTTTAGTGCATGATGGTGTGGAGCCTGTGCCTTCCAGAGTCGCTTTCCAGATTTCCTCTTCTTTGGAGCACCATCTCTCAGCTTGGAGAGATTCTACCTCTCCTTCTATTTGGGTTCCTCCTTCATTTGGGTGGCTTAAGGGGAATTTTGATGTTGCTGTTCGTGGCTTTTTTTTCTGTTGCTGCGGGAGTCATCTCAGATGCTTCTGGAAACATTATCATGGCAGTTACTCATAAGTTATCCTCCACAGATGCTCTAGCTGGAGAAGCTTTTGCTGCTCTTCTTACTTCTCGTTTGGCTGTCTCTTTGACTAGTGACAAATTTTGTATAGAAGGGGATGTTCTTTTAGTAGTGTTAGCTATTAATAATCCCTCCCTCTTCTCTTATTGGTCATTTGCAAATTGTTTTTATGACATTAGTGTTATTTTATCCTCCTTTCCTAGCTGGAATGCTTCGAAAGTGTCTAGATGTGCCAACTTCCGTGCACATGCTTTAGCTAAGTGGGCCGCTTCCAATCTTGTTTTTGGAAGCATTCCCATAGAGTCTCCCATTCTCTCTTCCATCCGGATCAAAGGTGGAAAAGAGCCTCCCTTGTAGCCTTTTCCTTTATTCAATTAGAAAAAAAAAAAAGAGAGTAATTTCATATTTTAGATTTTGTTTCACATGATTAACAGTGTTCGGAAGCCACGCCTTTTTAATTTTTATCATACCATAATTTTAGTAACAACTTGCCTATCTAGGGCGGGTAGAATCCACTCATAATCGCACACGGGCGAAAGTTATTTTTGTATTAGTCACTTGGGACATCCTTTTTTTTTTTAATTTTTGGTTTTGGAAACTATGGACTTAATTTATTCAAGTCTTTTTGTAGGCTTTTTATTAATCCAATTTTTGAATTATAAACATTGGGCTATATAAGTATTTATAAATTGAATTGTAAAATAAAAAATACATAGATCTATTTACAAACGTTACCGAATAATGGATATGGTACCCGCTTGTCTAGGATTAGGAGCTGAAAATCTACCTGTAAGTAATCCATACGAACAAACAAATAGCAGATACAAAACGATTTTAGCCACTCACGTGAATACTCCTACATGTAAGAACCAATTGTTATTTTAATTCAAAATAAATATAAAAAATAAGACGCTTGCACAAAAGTTATACATATTAATATTTTCCTCTTCTGGTTTTTTTTTTTTTTGTGTGAGAATAACCTTTTCTCTAGGGGTGTTTAAGCAGGTCGGTTATAATCGACCTGCCAACCAATAACTACTTATAACTATTAACCGATAACCGATAACCGATTTGGTAGTCGGTTATTAGAAACCGTTAACCGATTAGGACAGTTGCGAATTGCGATTAGCGATCTTAAGGGTAAGGAAAGACGGTTGTAACCGATGACTGCCTTTCTTTATATATAATAATAATATAAATATTTATATTAATAAACTATTAAATAAAACATCCAAAACCAGGTCGTTTTGTTGGCCATGCTTACTAATTTGCTTTTATTTGGTTTGTATTTTGTAATATGTATCTAAATTTGGGATTTGTCTTTTTAATTTTTTTCATTTGAATTTGGATTAATGGATTTGGGCTATTTTTTTAGCCATATTTTTGGGCTAGAATTTATAGAATTCATTGTCTCTGTTTGTTTGGATGAATAGAGACAATTTTTCGTTCAACTACCTTAAAACGACTTGTAGCGCAATGCGGACTGTAACGCGTTTATCCTGGTCAATGAGCTACGTGGCCAGTTCCTGAAGCTTGACCACGGTGGTCCTAGAAACACCCGATCCCTTCCCACTCACGAGCCCTCTAAAATCACTCAGACGGCACCGTTCCAATACTCGAATGCGAGGAGGTCCTGAGCGGCGCGAGCGAACGAGAGGACGAGAGGTGTGAGAGCTCTGCGTTTAGGGTTTGTGAAAGTCCCACAGAGATTTCCCAAAAGGTCAGTGAGCGCGTAAGTTCATCAAATTTTCCTTTTGCTTCGAGCTCTTTGAATCGCAGATTGAAGGATTAGAAAACCCCAGAAAGGTTGAAAATGGTGAGTTTCATTTGGTATTTGACGCATGTGTGTGAGAAAGAGGTGTGCTTATCATGTGCAGGGGGCAGAGAGAGTGAGAGATTTAGAGAGACGAGAGAGAGATTGTCTTTTTGTGTGTGGTCTAGGGTTTCTCGCTTCTCTTTTGTTACACCGAAGCCTTCTCCGACTCTCTCATGGACCGAAAGCTTGTGGTTAGCTCTTTCTTTTCTTTTCTTGTCTCTATTTTTTTTTTTTTCATTTTCGTATGAATTAATATCTATAAGATATACAAAAAATTAAATTTTGCTCATTTTGTTGTTAATGTGGGAAAATGTTTGCGTCGTTTGTAGGTTCTGGGTATTCCATGGGACGTGGATACGGAGGGTTTGAGAGACTATATGAACAAATTTGGGGAATTGGAGGATTGCATTGTCATGAAGGTTAGCCCCTTTTGGCCTTTCCTTTTATTTTTAACCTCGCATTCTTCACTGCCTGGCAACTTGATGAATAACATATATTATATGCTCTTCTTTCCCATTTTATTTGTTCTTAGATTGTGTATGGACGGGAATTTGGGATGAAATTGGTTCCGGTATTGAAGAATTTGTGCAAAGTAATTCAACCCTGCCCTCCAACACACACACACCCAAAAAAAAAAATTTGTCCAACGTAATTTCGTGAAATGTTAAAATTCTTGTTTTCTGTCTTTGTTTTCTCTTCTCTTCTCAAAAACAACATTAACAAACAACCTAAACACAAAACACTTATAAAAACACAAATAGAGTTTTCACCTTTATGTTATATCAGAACACTTTTTCAAACAAAATAAACAAAAAAGACCTCTCAAAACATATTAACAAACAATGCAATATCTTGAGATGGAAGTGACAAGTGAACATATTAATTATTTTCCCAAGTTGTAGGTAGCTTTTTGATGTGTACTTTTTCTTTATTAATATTAAATTCATCTTACTTCATCACGCATATGATATCAAATCTTACAAGGAAATATCATAGACATCAGTTTTTTGACAACCTTGTCAGTTAATATGTATTGGCAACTTAGCATTGCCTGGTATATAGCACCTTCACCAAGGGCACTTTATGGTTTCTGCAGTTGAGTATCTTACCTTACTTCCAGATGCATGTATAGTCCCTACTTCTGCATGAAGCCTGGATGTAGATTGAAGAATTTTCATAGAAGATGAACTCTTACCATTGTTTTCCTCACTTGGAGGTGGCATATGTGAAAGAGGTAGAGGCTAGATCTGGATATTGTTGAGCCTATGGGTTTAAGTGGAAGACCAAGTTTGACCCTTGTGATACTTTATTCTCTACAAGAAAAATGATGTTTTTAATTTCTCATACCAATTTAAATGCAATATGCTTTTCACAGATAGACTATTAGGTGACTGCATTTTTTATTTGTGCTTGGGTTTATTGATTCCTTTAAATTGTTTTCTGTTAATTTAGATTACTTTTTAAGGCTGATTTAACTTTCTGTCCATGATTCAGGAGCGGTCAACAGGCCGGTCTCGTGGTTTTGGATATGTAACATTTGTGTCAGTTGAAGATGCTAAGGTAAGTGCAAATTTAGATTCATTGGAATTCAGGCTCTGTTCTTTACTTCTCATGTTATTTTGGGATGTTGTTGTCTGATCAGATAAGTATTGGATTTTTACAAATTTGAATATGTACTATTTGTTTGATAATATCTGATGCATGACATCTTTCTGGCTGTAGAATGCATTGTCAAGCGAGCACTTCCTTGGCAACAGAATGCTGGAAGTTAAAGTGGCTACTCCTAAGGTTCTGTTATAATATTATATATCAGTACTATTTATTGGTCAATTTCATTTTTTTGTTACAATTTTCTGTCGTTCACTTGTATTCCCTGAAATTAAATGTTAATATTCTGCTGACAATATATGTAATTTTTATGTATTGCAGGAGGAAATGAGAGCACCTGCAAAGAAAGTTACTAGGATCTTTGTTGCCAGAATCCCACAATCTGTGACTGAGGAATCCTTCCGTAGGTAATAGAGATGATTTCAAGATTACCAGAATACTCAATTTTGTTATACATTTGATAATATGTATCATAAATCAATAATGAGGAATGAACATGGTTGTCTTAATGTTCCTTCTTTTTTGGTTTTTCAGTCATTTTGAGCAATATGGCGATATAACAGATTTGTACATGCCTAAGGTTCTCTCTCTCTCTCTCTCTCTCTCTCTCTCTCTTGTAGGTATATAGGCACACATGTCCGCATGTACATATTTAACATACATGAATACATGCACAAATACAAAATTGTATTTTTCTATGCAATTATTGCTTTGGTTGGAATTAACATGATTTAATTGCTCTCTTTTTTGTGAAGGATCAAGGCTCAAAAATGCATCGTGGAATTGGGTTTATCACTTTTGCAAGTGCAGGTGGGATCATTTTACTTTGACTTGGTGCAATGCAGCTATCTTTTGCATGACGATGGCAATATGGATGTTATCATCATATGTTTCTCTTTCCAATAACATCTATCATTTAGAGGAAATTGAATCCATCATATAAGCATCGGATGAGTATTTATCAGCTTGATCTATACATATAAAGTTCATTTTGTCTATATGTGAAATGCTCAAAAACTTACGCTATGTTTGCTAACTTACTCTCTTCTTGTTTTTTTGTTTTCAGTTTGAATTTTCCACTCATCTCAAGCACATTAACAAACAACACAAAACACTTTTTAAAACACTTTTTTTTTTGGTAAGACTTTTCAAACTGAAAATAATAATAAAATAAATATTAAAAATATTAAAAAATTAAAGAAGGGATTAAGTGTTCATGTGGCCCACCTTAGCAGAGGAGAGGGGTGGCCGCTCGGCCACTCTACCTATGACAAGTGATGCAGCATGGTGCAATGGATCGCAAAACAAACAACACTAGATTAACAACTCTTCCCAAAACCAAGAACAAAATCAAGGATTTGAGACAAATAGATAGAAAATCACTCATTGAGTGTTTCTTATTGAAAACTAAAGAAAATATCACTTTAGTTGTGGCTAAGCTGTCCTAGGTAAGTTTATATAGAAAAACAAGTTCAAACCTTACTTGGAAAACAAAATAAACTAGTATCAACACGGGTGGCCCTGCATGGCCATGCATCCAACCTTCTCCTCCATTAGGTTTTCTCAAAATAAGTAGTTCTACTCAATAGAAAACACTTTCTCAAATGTGAACCTATCATAATACATTTCTCACCTTTATGGCACAACAAAACACCTTTTCAAAAAAATAAAAAAATAAAAACTTGCCTAAGAAATAATACTTACAAAGATAACCTTAGATTTGCTTTCCTTTATTTCTTTAAACTAATAATATTTAAGAAATCAAGATTGCCAATTAAAATTATCAAAAACTACATATGTTTAATCTATACACGATCAATAAAAGAACAGGGAGCTTTTCTTATCCTGTCTGCATTCTCTTTTAAGGGAAAAAAGTAACAAATTGATGACAAGGTCATTAATAAACTAATTGGAATCATCTTTTCTGATCTGCAGATTCCGTGGACAATTTGATGGCTGAAACTCATGAATTGGGAGGTTCTACGGTAGTTGTTGATCGAGCAACACCAAAGGCAAGTTACAGCATGACTAGCCTTTTTCTCTTTTGATTGCACCCTTTTTTTTACTGTGTATTTTTTTTTTTTTTTTAGAATTGAATTTTATTGAAAGTGATTTTTTTTTTTTTTTCTTTTTCTAAATTTAAGCTATATCATGTAATATTTTCAGGAAGATGACTTCAGGCCAATAGGCAGAATGCCCCAGGTTGGATATGGCGCATACAGTGCTTATATATCTGCAGCAACTAGATATGCAGCAATTGGTGCTCCTACTTTATATGATCATCCTGGCCCAGTTTATGGCAGTAAGCCCCTTTGAGACTATGCATGTCAATTGTTTGCCAGTTGTATTAATTGATGCAGTCAATTTTCCTTATTATGTTGGATCAGGGGGTGAGTCCACTCGAGGAATGGGCAAAAAGATTTTCATTGGCAGGCTTCCTCAGGAGGCAAGCGCTGAAGATCTCCGCCAGTATTTTGGTAGATTTGGCCGTATATTAGATGTCTATGTTCCAAGGGTAAGCGAGCTACATATTCTATGGCTAGAAGTTTGATTTAAGGTAACTGACAGTCTCACGAAATGTTTATAAATATAGGACCCTAAGAGAACTGGCCACCGAGGTTTTGGTTTTGTAACTTTTGCTGATGATGGTGTAGCAGATCGTGTATCTCGCAGGTCTCATGAAATTTGTGGACATCAGGTAAATTGAATTCCTTTGTGATCTTGCAATTCTAACTATTATTCATGCCAACCCCCTGACATCTGACTACTTTTGGGACTTCAACAGTCCCCACTTCATGGCTCAGTGAATTTTGTGGTTTTTATGGTGCCAAGATTAGTTAGTTGAGCTTTTCTCCCTCTTTTCGATTTTTATGATGTGAGCTGGGTTAGGGAGTTGGGCTTTTTCAACAGTACCCATTTCTGATTCTACTTGGTCTACTGTGACCATTTTTCAACCTTGAAATTATGTAGAAGTTTGAAGTTTTAATTTATTAAATTGCTCTGCAGGTTGCAATAGACTCAGCCACACCTCTTGAAGATGCTGGCCCCAGTGGAAATTTCATGATGAATAGTGCAGAACCACCCTTTGGAGGCTACGGTGGTCCCATGCGGACATATGGCAGGATGTATGGAAGCCTGGACTTTGATGATGTAAGTATATCTATAATGTTTTCCTAAATTGGTAAAAATTACAATGGCAGTCTAGTAATTGATTTCTGTTGATACTTCTGTAATCTTTGGAATGAGAATACTTTTTCGTCTTATGAAGAGTAGGTTGTTTTCTGTGATGAGGTAATTTGTTACTCAATGTAGTCTTAGTTCTTCATGTCATCTTCAATTAAGAAATGAATTGTTGCTTCTCTGATGTCTGTTCTTGATAATGATTTCATGATGTCTACTAATTTTTCACACGATGCCATCTTTGTTTTGCAGTGGGGTTATGGAATCAGCGGTGGGAGACCATCAAGAGCAGATTGGAGGTATAGGCCATACTAATGAGTTTTGGCCCCGGAGAGCTTGCCATTGCTTCTCAATCGTTTAGGGATGTCGACAAAATGCTTTGCAGTCTTTGTTAATTGAATCACCTAAATTTATTAGTAGAATGTTTTGTCGAAGTTGATCTATTACGATGGGAGTATGGATTTGTGTTTGTGTGTCAACTTCTTAATTTTATTGATACTTGGTTTGCACAATAAATCTTTCAATAAGTTATGTTTCCATGAACGTAGAAAGCTGGCCCGCAGGTTTTTAGATATTGTCCTGTGGTAACTTGTCGCATGGGGCCTTCTTGTTCACTTACTACTTTGCCTGTTATGATCACTTTGTCTGTTATGATCATAAGTGCCACACATGGTTTAGGTACAATCTTAATTAATCTTAATTATGTGTATTAGTTTTTGGGTACTTTTTCTTTACAAGCTGGTTGGTATCATTTTGTGTCATGGGTTAAAGTTACGAAGGGAGCGATTTATAGAATAGCGGATCGCTGAGGATGTCAGAAGTATGGTAATATGTTATGATTTTAAGTGTCTTACATGTGTATATAAAAGCTCTTAAACATCTCTTTGAAAGTCGGTTTTCAGTAGTAAATTTTACTTGAGGTTTGAATTAGTCTCATTGATGCTGCAAAACGAGGAACCTTCTTTTGCAGGGTCAATTATGATGTTTAAGCATTCAAGAACATGATAATGTTTCTTATGCACAATATTCTTGATTACTAAAGACATCGAAGTATCATTATACAATGCAACAAAGGAAAGTTCAGAAGACAGTAAAAATTCTGTGCTTTAATGGAGTCTAGGAGGATTTAGAACGCATCGGTGGTAAAGCAACTACTGAAGGAACCCAACCGCACGTACTTTCTGAAGGAAACAACCTTGCGGGAAGTCTTGGGGACGTGATGGCCTTGATGGACTAACGCCTCACTTCTCATTGTGTGCGCTTTCCTCTCTGCTATTCTCAGCTTGTTTAAGATCTTATCCATTGATGACGACTTCTTCTTTTCTAATCTCATCTGAACCACCAAGCTTTGTGGTCAGTGAAGGCCACGGAGTGATATGATCTCGGTAATTAAAAAAAAAAAAAAAAAGACTAGAAAAGAATCGCAAGTGTTTTCAAGAAAAGAACTTGCTTTCTCATAAAGAATGTTTAGAGGACGAGAAAGTGCTTAGAAATGGATTCTTCGAAGAAGAAAAACTAGAAGAGCTGGAAATGAATTCACCTCAAGTTTTCGTATTGCTGCTTCAGCTTTTGCCTTCTGCAAGTTTTCCCATGCAGTGATCTTGGCTTCCTCTCTTTGCAACCTGCACAATTGCTAATAAAATTATATGGCAAAGTCTTTCTGCATAGGACTATATAACGCCACCAACTTTGCCCAGAAACAGAAGGTTTTATGTTCAAATTGTTGGTTCTAGGATATACAATTTCTAATGGATGATGCAGGAGAGTTACAAGAAAACTGTAGAGAAAATATACTTGGAAATGTTCATTTCTGCCTCTGCAATATCCCAAGATGAAGCTTGAGCTTCCCTGGCATCTTTATTGAAGTCTTCAACATGTGGCAACCCTTTCTTAGAGACATTGGTTTTATGTCTTTTAGACCACCTAATAACAGTGGCTCGTTTGTCAACCTGCACATCCCTGACTTCTAATTTAGGAGAGTTGTCACCTTGTGTTTCCACAATGGACGGGAAAGATGGAGGAGTTGCAGAAAATGAAGACTTCCCTCTAGGAGATGAGTTGATGCTACCCTCAGGGCTCATTTGGGTTGCCATATCTCGTCTTAAAACAGCATGAGATTCCATAGTTTCTTCAGTTCCATCCACTTTCTCATCTGTACATATGATCCAATCCAACAGAGACAAGCAAACATGTAAAGACTTTTTAAGTTTACATATTCAGTAACAGATCAATTTTATCTCAAACCTTTTCGTAAGCAGGATTCCTTAATAAATCCTCTTAAGCTGATTTCCGCCTGAATCTATGAATTTTTCTAAGACTTGATCCTGGCAAGTTGAATTGGATACCTAAGGGGAAATTTACAATGCAAATATGATAGTGAGAAACTGAAAACCTTTCCACTCATCATATGCCCGGGAATTACTGGCTAATGGGTACCTGACTCTGCCATTGAATGTCCATGAAACAGCTACATATCACATGCATTGCCCCTATCTTGGCTGCTAATTCATGTTTACTTGTTGAGGGTCATGTTAAAACACTATATATGTCAATTCTAATTTGACCAGTTTAATTAAACGGTCAAACCCTTCAACTATAATCCATTAATTTCGTGAGTCATGTAAAAAATTGTCAGTCCTAAATGTCTATTGTCAAGTTCAGATCATGTCAAGGTATATACATAAAACTATATATATCGACCTTAATCCAATCAATTTAATTAAATAGGTCATGCCCTTTAATCATATCCAGCTAATGTCGTCTTTAGATTCGTATGGTCATCTCAAAAACTAATGGCCCGCCCCCTCCCCGTACCTCTACCACATGACTCAAAATCCTGGTGTTTTGAGTCCTATAGCTGGTACTTTTTCACAGTGGCTTCTGATACTTTTTGAATGAATTGAACATACTAGGCTGCTAGTGCTAGCCTAATATCAAAATCAGGTTGAATTAATTCTTTATAACTTGATTGTGAAAGGAAAAAAGGAAAAAAGTAAAAGTAAAAGCATCATACCTTGAGAGCTGGGCAGTGAAAGCTCACTCAACATCTCCGACCATCCGGGCAAACTGGCCGATTGCAGAACCAAATTGTTCTCAGCAGGCACAAGATAAGATTTTCCTCCATCACCACTACCAAAACGAACAAAGAGACCATCAGCAGCCAACACTCCAGCTGATAAAGGAGAACCCGCCAAGAAATTCGTCGAACTGCCACCTTCAAGCCCCTGCATTGCAGGTGAACAATGCGAATAGTACGCAACCTCCGGAGGCACAATCGGACCACTCTTGGACTTGGGCCGGCCGTTGGGAGGCTGGGAATGTGAATTTTTTCCGATGCCATTTCCCGAAACCGGGCTACAAATCCACCTCTCAGCGTCCTCCCACTTTGAAGGCAGTGTCCTTCCGCCATTGAATGGCATCAAAGAAGCAGCACTCAAATGCCTCCGACTACTCCTGCTCTTTCTTGGCAACGGTAGCCGTTCTGAGCTCCAACCCTTTTGGCTTCCAACACTTTCATCCCGGTAAATAGGACCTCCCGGGCTCTGCAATGTACCAAAATTGTGGGAAGAAACAGAGCCTTTCTTCATGGTTCTCCGATCACAGCACCGGCTGTCTAAGGCTTAGCAGTGAAGCTAGTCTTTTCCTTTTAGCTGTAAAAAAAAAAAAAAAAAAAAAAAAAGTAATGAAACAAAAAGAAGGTTTCACTTGGTCGCAACTTTTATAAGCATATTTGTCTATGATCCAGCTGTAGCTCCGACATATTTTAAGCCTGAGTTGTGTACTGAGATTTGATGGATTTGGACCACTCAAACGCTCTCGAAAGGTCCCTTATTAGTAGTGCCAGATTTTGGATCGAATCAAGGAATCAGACACGACCAAATCTCTTAACTTGGCATACAAAGTGAACGTGCTTTGACAGTATATGTAACACCCCGGTCCCAATATTTGAAACATTATTAACATACATAGCATTTGACTTATAAATTGGTGAGACTGACTTAAAACACTTTTACTCATTTCTTACAGTATTCCAAGAACCTCACGCCTAGATATCACAAAAAGAAAAAAAGAAAAGAAAAGGTGACAACTCGTGATACATGTCTCGATGATTGCCATAGATGGGTAATAAAGAAGAGGAACCGCTTGGCTGGTCGGGAAAGGTGTCAGCGGTTAAGAGTGCACAGTGTACTTTCATGGTCAAGTGGCTGTCACCTATGGTCAAGAGGGTCCAGCTTAAGTTACCATGGAGACTCGTTTGATCAAGATAGCTAGTAATGTAATTCATATTTTTCATAATTAATAAAAGGTGCAGGGGCATTATTGCATGTTATATAGCAGAGACTAAAACATGGCCTACCACTTCACAAGAGATGAGTATGCATGTACAGCCCAAGACTTCCCATGTGAGCTGTGAATAAAGATTGGGGGTGGGGATAAATGTTTTTGAGGGGAAGGATCGAGAATAATGAATGGGATTGAAGAAGACTTTGGATGCTCATCACTTGGTCCTTTACCCCTGAAACAGCCAGGCAATGGGACGAAAGGACCATTTGGATTGTACAGAGTGCTGGTGTTCTAATTAGCTATTCAATTATTGCCATGATTTTAACCATATTTTTCACCTGACAAACTAAATTATCTCACCAAACAAGCAAACCCGCTAATAGTGTTATATTTTAGATATTGCACAACATGCAATACATTTTATTTAAGCGTTCGTTTAAAATGAACTGTTCAAATTGTGACAATAAACTAAAAAAAAAAAACATAAAGAGAGATGTTGGGATGGTCGAATTATCACTTTGATGGTTAGTTTAAATCCTAACAACCTTAAAAAAAAAAGTCGTTGTCAAGATTTGAACGGTTCATTTAAAATGAACGGCAAAATAAAATATATTGCATCGTGTCTAATATCCTGAATATTACAGAGAATCTCTATAACTTGATTGAGCATGAGAGGCATTATTGCATAGACAATGTATGTTGATCGTAACCAGGCCCCCATAGTCATCATAACGTGCAATGTTTCTTGTGGCATGAGATAAAAACAAAGACCACATGGAATTCGTGGTGTTAGCCGCTTATGGAAGGTACCATGTACCCATGCCTCCTCATGTGATCGACATGACTGACTATATATCCTTTTCTGATAGCGACAACAGTTATCTATTTTCGTCAGCTTAGTCTTTTTTCTTCTTTGGTGGGATGTACCAACTCAATTTGTACTCCATATTCATACCACTCACCTAAACCAAATTAATCAGCTCGTCCGTTATGTCTATTGGATAATCTACCAACGGTAAATTTTTTTTTTTTTTTTTTCGATAAATAATAATGAGTTGGGTTTATGTTGATCTTTGTGTTTTATATAGGTTAAGTCTAATCTTAATTATGTGTATATAAGCTTTTGGACATTCTCTCTTTGTAAGTCAATTTTTAATGGTACATTTTATTCGAATTTGTATCATTTGGTATTAGCGCTAAACACTACATCACAAGTTTGAATTATAGAGGGAGGGACTTATAGACTTGATTAAAATACTGATAGATGAGTAAAAACATTAAAAGAAAAATGACTACCATTAAGTCTTTCTATAGAATAGAGTGGGTTGTAGAAGAGTACGTAGTAGTATGTTACGATCTTTGTGTCTTACCTGAATTAAGTTTAATCTTAATCATATTTATATAAGATTTTGAATACCCTTCTTGTAAGTTAGTTATGTTTCCCACACCAAACACAAGCAGAAGAGAGAGAGGACAGAAGCTAAAGCCAATAATGGTCTTAATTTTAGTGTATAAATTAATCACCATCATAGAAACCTTTCCCTCAATAATGGTCTTAGTTTTTAGTGTATAAATCACCATCATAGAAACCTGTCCCTGTGGAGTAGATATTAGTTTTGCTTCATTTATTAAAATATGTCTAAAAAAACAGAAAAATATTTGATATTTTGGGTGATGAGTGAATGTTGCTTGTGGAGTTCTCTTCCCAAAAAAAAAAAAAGAAAAGAAAAAGTGTACGGCACCCAGCAATTGCCAACAGCACAGCAGCCTGGAAATTGAAAGTGAAAGGGAGTATTGGGCCTGTGTAGAGCTTGACAAGTTGCAAGCCCAGACCCAGAGCTCGTAGACTCCAAGAAGGAGGACTGGACACGTTTGCAGTCATTTACATTAGTGGAGGAAATTAGGCAAACGCTCTTCCACACGTCAAAGCCTGAAGCCCAACCTTTCCTTCTTTATATCTCTCTTTCCGTCTTTACCCTTTTTATCTCTCTATCTCATCTCACCGAAGGGCACTGGAATTTGGGTAAGGTGGGGCCAGCCTATTATGCAGCCCAGCACATGCCACGTGCAGATTAGGGGCCCCACTTGCAACCAATGACATTCTTTCTTTTAGGGGTCATCCCCAGATTCCCCACCACCGCCCTCACAAACCAACCATTCATTCTTCTTTATTTAATGTTAGGAAACAACGGTGATTTCCCTTTCAACATCCTAATTAGAGGCACCACACTCTTATACTAATGGCGGATGTGAAGTTTTCTGTTAAAATTTTTGTAAATATTTGGATTCCGTACAACAACAATAAGGCAAATCTTAGCGAGTATTTTTAATATATATATATTTTTTACATGTCCGTACAAGGGGAAAAATGAATTCGAATTAGCGACTTTCACTTCATTAAGCGTGATCTCAGCCGATTGAGCTACCTTTTGAGAACAATATTTTTAAATATCATTTATAAAATTTGATCAACTTTAGTATTCGGTTTGTAAATAGCATATGCTTGATTCAAGATCCACTAAACCCGGTGATATTACCAAGATCTTCCAATAAGAATGCTCTAGGAATGATCAATTCCACTTGTTCACTAATATTTTTTTTTTGTTGGGGGGCATTTTCAAATAATTGAAGTGGTTATTGTTTATTTTATGTCATCATTTGTTATTGTTTAATGGTGGTCCCAAAATTTGTCATAGGCAGACAGACCAAATTTCACAACATCTTGAATCTTGATTCCACTTTGTTTTGTTTAGACATGGCTATCTATTAGTCTTCCATTTGTTACACTCCAACAGGATTACAGGACAAGGAAAAACATATATAGGAAATAAGAGGAAAATTTATTAAATTCCTTAATTTAGAGAAAAGGAAAATAGTTTCTTAATCCCATCCCATTAAACACCTCTCTTTTCATATTTCTTTTCCTATATATAAAAATATTCCAAACTAGACATACCCATAACTTTTATTCTTCTTATTTTTGTTAAAATATTAATTAAATTATAAAATTCATTTATTTTTTTAAATATTTTCATTTATTTTTTCTTTTCCGAAAACCAGAAAAAAATGCTAGTACTAACTACTAAGTATATATTTGATCGGACAGTCCCTTTCATTAGATATAGGGAGTTTAAAAAAACATAGACAGCACTTGACCACAGAAATCTGGCAAAGATTTTTTTCTCGAGGTAGAAAATGCTGTAGGGGCGTGAGGGGCACCACCATAGGATGCCACATGGCTTTGGAATCCTCCACGATTGGTGCACCACAATCCTTTTCTTCAGATTATTGGATTGGCTCCTAATAATGCACGCGAGCACACAGAGAGGCGTACACTCTTTCCTTCCACAGAAGGGAAAGCTTCATCTTTTACCACTCAAGCCAACCAAAGCACAAGGCTTTCCCAAGAAACAATGGCTTCCACTTTGCTCTGCAATTCAGTCAACTCCTCCACGGCAGTTTTCTCAAGAACCCACTTCCCAGCTCTGGTTTCCAAGGACTTCCCAGTAGAATTCTCACCTTATGTTCACTGTAACTATTACTGCAAAACCAGAAAGCAGAAGAGGAAACTGGCCCAGGTTAAAGCCAAACTGGCAGAGGCCAGCCCCACAGTGCCACAGCCAACGCAGAGCGGTGGCGAGCCACTAAAGAAGCTTCGGATACTGGTGGCCGGAGGCGGGATCGGCGGGCTGGTTTTTGCGTTGGCGGCAAAGAAGAAGGGGTTTGATGTTGTGGTGTTTGAGAAGGATATGAGTGCTATAAGAGGGGAGGGACAGTACAGGGGTCCAATTCAAATACAGAGTAACGCATTGGCTGCTTTGGAAGCTATTGATTTGGAGGTTGCAGACGAGGTTATGAAGGCTGGGTGCATTACTGGGGATAGGATTAATGGGCTCGTCGATGGGGTTTCTGGTACTTGGTAAGTTGTTCAGAACTATGGGATTGAATTGGGTTTTTACCTTTTCTTGTTATATGTTTGATTCTGTAAGTTATGATGCGCAATGCTCATGATATATGTTTCGTTTTGATTTTATTAGTATGCTACTAGTAGCTATTTCTTGTATCTTGCAAAAGAATTTGGTGTTGTTGCAAATTCGTGAACTTTTTTGAATTTTTAAAATTAACTTCTTAGCTATTTTCCATAACTGTCTGGTTTCATAAACTTATAAATCAGGGGGTTCACGGATGTGGGTCTGTGCCAGATGTAGAGTAGTATCCTCTATGTCAAAGTTTGAGGAAGCCACTTCAAATTTTTTTTAAGAACTCTTAAAACAGTTCTTCTGAGAATCGGCCTTTTTCTTCCTCTCTTTAAGGTTTTAAGCAGATAAAAACTGCTTAAAGTTACTCATATCTGGTGATGTAGAGGCAGTTCAAATGGTTTTGGGTTTGATGCACTAAATAGTGATGTTGCAGCTTGCAGTTGTGGTTTGAAGTGATCGTGGACCATGTATAGTATAGATATCGTGATTATCACAAAACCTTTTTCATGATTCTTTTCTGTGATTCGTGGTGTAGCCTTTCTCATGCCATATTCTGATAACGTAGGTATTCTCATAAGTTTAGTTAACGAGGCTACGGAACTGAAGTTCACGCCACAGATCAGTGAGCTGGAATTGCATCAGTTCATATGGAAAGGCCTTTCATGGATAAATAATTGAATTATGATAATATAATACAGCAAACTGGGTACGTGGTGAACCCTATTGATTTAACCGCCAGCAAGGATCACTCATATCCTGCTAAATTACCACTAATCCCAAAAACTTAAGTTGATAAGAAAGGTAGATTTAATAATTTAATTTATATTCTAACATATCCCAAATAAAAAGGAAACATACTTTTGACCTCAAAGGAGTGGCCCTCATGATACGAGTTAGTTGAACCACATTAAGGAAACAACATGGCTAGAAAATGATACTCACTTCTGCAAGTATGAACAGGATGGCAGTATAATTATTCCCACTAAGGTAGGCGCATCCAAGACAGATATTTAATGTAGTTCAAAGCTTTTTATGCCTAGTACACAGACATATTTGTATGCTTCAATGATGAATCAAATTGTCAATGAGTTCAATTTTTTATAATTCAGAAGTATAAATTTTCATTTGGAACACAATATCTAGTCACATAAATTGATATGTAGTTGGGTATCAGGTACGTCAAGTTTGATACATTCACACCTGCAGCGGAAAGGGGGCTTCCTGTGACAAGAGTTATAAGCCGAATGACCTTGCAACAAATTCTTGCCCGTGCAGTTGGGGAAGATATCATTATAAATGGAAGTAATGTTGTTGACTTTGAGGATAATGGAGACAAGGTAATTTGCTGTTAACTGGTTGGTTGGAGATTGTTCTTTGATTGTCTTCTTCTCAAGGAATGTGTTTAATGGATAATTCTTTTCCACTTTTTTGTTTTGTTATGTTTTTTTAAAAAAATGCATGTGATAGATTGATGCGCTAAATACTAGTGTTTCAACTACATCTTAGATGTTGACATTTTATTCTTCTCTCTTGAATCCTATGTTTAGGTTACTGTGATGCTCGAGAATGGACAGAGTTTTGCAGGTGATCTTCTGGTTGGAGCTGATGGCATATGGTCAAAGGTAGCATTCTATACTCTATATGTAAAGCCTTTCATTTATCCGGCCTTTTTTTTTTTTTTTAAAAAAAAAAAATAATGCAATTTCTCTGCCTTCTATATGTATTCTTTTGTTAACATATAACGAATATGTATGAAAACTGTCTGACGAAGTGTCCACAATATCTGGTTCATCAAATATCTCCCTATTATTTTGGAGGTGCTCACAAACATCTTTATCCAGCATACCCAATAAAAAAGTTACATCAACTCAAAATATTTGATATTTTCAGCCACTGGTTGGAAGCCCTATAGTCAAACAAATTTCCTGTAGTACTAAAATCTTAGAATGCTGTTTTGTTTCTCAATAGGTGAGGAAGAGCTTATTTGGACCGAATGAAGCTATTTACTCGGGCTACACTTGTTATACTGGTATTGCAGATTTTGTGCCTGCTGACATTGAGTCTGTTGGGTATGTTCATTTTATTTTTGAGTTTAGATGCTTGCTTTTCATCTTCATTGGCTTGGTTACACCACGAGCTACTTAGAACATGCATTTGGACCATTGTTCTTTTATATATATCATGTGTAGAGTCTTATATACGTACTTCTCTTCTGAAGGTACCGAGTCTTTCTGGGACACAAACAATACTTCGTTTCTTCAGACGTGGGTGCAGGAAAGATGCAGTGGTATGCATTTTACAATGAGGCACCTGGTGGTGTTGATAGTCCTAATGGTATTATGTTCTTCCGATGTTTAAGCTCTTCAGAAAAATCAATTAGCAGTAGTGAAAATAATGCCAGGACAACACAGCAATATGCGTGGCTGTGAGTGTCTCTGTGTGAGGGAAATTCATGCAAATATGTAAATAAAACAGAGTTTACAGAAAATAGATAAATTAGGAATAAATTACCAACTGTTGGTCTGGTTAGTTTTCAATCTTGTATTTCAATGGGGTTGGTGGAGGAGCACCATCATCTTTCTAGCCCTTCCCTGTCAATTCTTTGATTATGCTAAGATTTGGGGTTGTCTGCATTATAGGCACATGTTGGTTTAGTGTTCATTTCTAATAGCATGAACAATAAGTGTAAGGTATATGTTCCTTCTTGAACTGTGTTGTTAGTTGAACTCAATAGGCGATACTAAACTGAGAATCCTGCCCCTGAGAATAGGTCGTATGCAGACAATTCTGCTATAACTAACCTGCATTATAGGCACGTGTTGGTTTAGTGTTCATTTCTAATAGCATGAACAATAAGTGTAAGGTATATGTTCCTTCTTGAACTGTGTTGTTAGTTGAACTCAATAGGTGATACTAAAGTGAGAATCCTGCCCCTAAGAATAGGCGTACAAAGACAATTCTGCTATGACTAACCTTAGATAAGTTGCAGACAGATCAATGGTGTTGAATCAGTTATTACTCCCTCCTTGTCCCACAATAGATTGTGTGCTGTTCTTTTTGGGCTGTCAAAATAGATTAAAGTTTTTAAAAATGAAAGCCTTTATCCATTTAACTTCCCATATTACATTTAAATTCAAAAACATACCTTTTCAATATTTATATCCATTTTGTTTTAATTTGAGTCATTTATTACTTCCCCCTTGTCCCACAATAGATTATGTGTTGTTCTTTTTGGGTTGTTCCTAAATAGATGAAACTTTTCACGGATGAATATCCATTTAACTTTCCATATTACCCTTAAAGTCAAAACATCATTTTTAAAATTTTGAAAATTGCCTTTCTATAGTGGGTTAGAGGAAATATTACCTGTCAAGTACTTAGTAAATAAAAAAGATGTTTTATCACTTGTTAATGTTTTACAACTTGGCAGGTAAAAAGGAAAGGTTGCTTAAAATATTTGAGGGTTGGTGCGATAATGTGATGGATCTGATACTTGCCACGGATGAAGATGCCATTCTTCGACGTGACATATATGATCGCACACCAATTTTAACTTGGGGAAAGGGTCGTGTGACCTTGCTTGGGGACTCTGTCCATGCTATGCAGCCAAATTTGGGTCAAGGGGGATGTATGGCCATTGAGGTATACCTAGCATCTTTTGGTTTGACACATTTTGATCCCATTTCAAGCTAATGATAATTATGGATTACAGCTTTATCACTATTCATCAACTAGAGCTATGCATGGGATGTGATGAGCACAATTTTCTTCATCCATATCTTCTTTCTTCATCTTGTTTTCATTTTGTGAAATCTTGTAGATAAAACTTTTCTTTCTTTCTTCCTTTTTTCTTTCACCTTGTTTTCATTTTTTCAATTCTTGTAGATAAAATTGTTCTTTCTTTCTTCATTGTATTATCCATAAATAAGCAATATCATCTCAGCTTTTTATTAGCTTCTCAAATGGACATGGGGCCACTAATTATGCAAAATCTACTTCAAGAGTGAACTAAGATGTGTCTGAACCATTCATACCATAATGGCAGGATGGTTATCAACTTGCATTGGAACTCAATAAATCTTGGAAACAAAGCATTGAAGAAGGAACTCCTATTGATATTCTTTCTTCTCTAAAGAGGTAATGCGCCATTTATCTATCAAATTTTCCAAAAGTGAATTGAATTTCAAGGTTATAACTGCATATTTACCTGGTAATTGTCTAATTGTAAAACTCTTTAAAACAAGTAACGGGAAAAAATAGCTTGTATAGAGAAATACTTGGGTGGGGCCCTTTTTTGTATTAAGGAGGAGAAGAAAGTCAAATAATCAAGTCAGTATCTGAATCTCCACTTCATAAGGCATTGTCTTTAGCCACTGTGCACACCCATTGAGTTAAAACCCAAAAGGTTGGAAATAACACTACTGTGTTTAGTTGAGTTGGCTTGACTTGACAAATCTTGTGTTACATAAAGATTATTCATTATGGTCAGTTTTACTGGCCTTAAATCGATTAAATTTTTGAGTGCCCTACAGTTTCTTAGATCAGATTTAAATTGGTTGATTTATTACTCTCTTTGATGTTTCTATGTCCTTTTTCTTGGTCCCCCAGATATGAGAATTCTAGAAGATTACGAGTTGCCATTATTCATGGAATGGCAAGAATGGCTGCGTTAATGGCTTCAACCTACAAGGCTTATCTGGGTGTAGGACTTGGTCCATTATCGGTAGGATTTGTGGTCAATTGTACTGTTAGATTAATGATATGTATTGTGTGATGTGTCCTTGTTTTAAAAGTTGTGTGATGTGTCCATATTCTAGAAGGGGTGTGATGTGTCCCTAATGTGTTGTCCTATTGTGAGGTTTGTATAAGCTCTCATGTTCCAGAATTTTGGACAAGGTTTCCAATAGCAAAAAATAAATGAACTTGATGCTGCAGTTGATATGTTGGATCTATATTCATGATGCTTTACAAATCTATTTGCAGTTTTTGACAAAGTTTAGGATACCGCATCCAGGGAGAGTTGGTGGGAGAGTTTTTATTGACTTGGGGATGCCCTTGATGCTAAGTTGGGTCTTAGGTGGTAACAGGTAAGATCTTAAGAACCCTGTTTTCTACAGTGCTCAAGCTATTATCTTAATTTTCTTCTAAGCTTTCATAACATGACCAGTTATAAAAGTTCAGTGATTTCCATGTCTTTTTTCTGGGGATTCTTCTGAAGCTTTAGTTCTCAGAAAATAATTTATTGAGGATTTTAGATTTTGTTCAATGTTTTGGATAATTTCCGACATTATAAAATGCTTATGAGCATACTTGTTCCACTTTTAAACTCCTGTTCTTCAATGCAAATATTGAATGTGCATGTTAGAAATCAAGGCTAGTGGTAAGCTCAAGGCTAGCGGTAAGCAAATATTCAATGCAAAAAGGTGTATTTCAAAATATTCTTATTTCAAAATTTGAATTAAGCGGAAGGATCTTAAATTTGATTAAAAAAAATGAACCCGCTGTTGTTGTAGTAGACCTTTTTCTGTATCAGATCGCTTGTATCAACAATGAAAACTATATTTTCCTTTGCAGCTCTGGACTTGAAGGGAGGTCACCATCTTGCAGACTCTCGGACAAAGTATGTTGCTTAAGTAATAATAACTTTATATTTTGTAAATTCGAAAACAAATGTAGCTCATTCCATTATGTGATCATGGATTCTATTATGATCTGGATGCTGATACGTTGTTAATCTTTTGTGAAGGCAAGTGACCAGTTACGCCAATGGTTTGAAGACGACGATGCATTGGAGCGTACTATTAATGGAGAGTATGTCCATAAGACTAATATTTATGAATGTCATCCCTTGGCATATCTTCTTGTTGATATATACATGCTGCTGCGATAATTAGTGTTCATATCTATCTTGTTTGTTTGTAGGTGGTTTTTGTTACCATGTGGAAATGAAACTGGTGCTTTGCAACCTATTTGTTTAAGCAGAGATGAGAGCAAACCCTGCATCATTGGGTATGAGGATTTTGACAAAACCTATAAATTTGTAGTTTGATTTAGCCTGGTTTTCAGATGTGTCAAATACAAATCCCCATCAGTTAAGCAGCTTTTATGATTCTTAAATAAAATACGGATCATTATCTATTTATTGACAATCCTATCAAGTGCACCAATTTTTCTGTTCTCATCTACTTTCTATCCCCCATGATTTGCTACTCTTTTCTCCTCATGAAACAACACTTTCTGATGCATTATTCTTTAATGCAGGAGCATAGCACATCAGGACATTCCAGGGATGTCAATAGCAATACCTTTACCACAGGTGACATGGCCAGTTGCCTAGTTCACGTTTTCACTTCATTAGCCGGAATAACCCAATTCCTCCGCTTTTGTGTTCAAGGTTAGATAACAAGTTCTTTACTGTCTCAGGTTTCTGAAATGCACGCACGAGTTAGCTATAAGGAAGGCGCCTTCTTCTTGACTGACTTGCGAAGTGAACATGGTACCTGGCTCGCGGAGTAAGTAACGGAAAGCAGGGTATATTTGTTTTGTCATTGAGTTTACAATCTCTTTTATAATTTTGTTTGCTGTAAATGTGCAGTAATGAGGAGAGACGGTATCGGGTGCCTCCAAATTTTCCTACTCGTTTCCGTCCATCGGATGTTATTGAGTTTGGTCCTGATAAGAAGGTGGTATATAATCCCTTCGTTTGTGTTTACTGCATGAATCTCAATGAATAAACTATAATGTCTAATGAATTTGCACTTGGTGCGTGTTGGCTGGCTGAGCAAGATTAAGAAGCACAACATGTTGACATGATTTTTAATGCGTTTAAAAATCTTACTAACATCTTCCATCGATCATAATAAATTCGAAGGTTTTATTTTGTTTACTTTATATTTCATTGATTCATAATAATTGTTTAACTTGCTCTGCCAAGCCATTGAAAATAATTTGTTATGATTCTATTTGGATTACAAATGTGCCCTTGTTTTCTCAGTTGTTATGAATTGCTTCTTCAGTTATTGTTATCTTCTAAGCAACCAAGTAAACATGCAGGCGGCATTTCGGGTTAAGGTGGTGAGGTCTTCTCCAAAGATTGCAGAGGAGAGTGGAATCCTCCAGACAGTTTGAAAAATCTTAAGTTTCTTTGTTCAGTTTACACAGGAATTGTACAGCATTTATTCGGACTGGCACTGCAATGTAAAATCTTCTGCATTTTGCAGAGCGTAGAGAATTATACATGAAATTTATACCCCCTTTTTGTTACACTCGGAGTTGGAACATGCTATATGTTAACTTCATATTCTTTTGAGAGAGTGCAAATATATCTGTTAATAATTCAAAAGGGTTCATTGGTGTCGCATTATCATTATGGTTTTCCTTTTCTAACCTTCATGAATTTTATTTGAACTTCCATGATTGATTCATATTGATATCCAGTCCTTTTATAGCCCCTAACAAGTATTTATAGCAACTAGACGCTTAAACCTAATAAAACATTAAAATAAAGTCGGTTTGGCGTTATGGCGCAATCTCATTTAATAGGGCATACTTGTTCGGATGAGACTTGCAATAAAACCTAAAAACTCATAAAAAGGCGTTCATGTCCGGACTTATTTTCAAACGAGTTTTGTGGGTATTGATTTTGTCTTTCTTGATGGCCCGTTTTGATATAGTAAACATTAGAATTGAATTTTTTTAATGAAATATAACTTTATAACCCTTTGAATAAGCTTTTCAACCCCATCAAGTTTGCTTCCTTCCAATGTCAAAATCACTAGCTATAAACATTTTTATTAAGAATGGCCTGACTGAAAAAACTGATCTGCATCACAAGCTCAGTGACAGTGCCCTTAGGTCCCAAGAAGTTGAATCAGAATGGCCATGTGTCAAAGGGTTTCTTAAACCCAAGCTGACATCCATTGTTAATATATACAGAGACATCCTTTTGCTGGGGTAATTTCCCACTGCAATTTCTAATGCGTCTGCAACTACTTTCTTGTTTTTTGTCGTGTTTGAGGCATGATTATAATTTCACCATTATGTGCTGTGAAATTAATAGGTTTGACAATAATATGGGGGGGGACCCGGGGAGCAATGGCACGACATATCACCAAAACGTTCTTGTCACTATTATCACTTCCCTTTACGCATGATAATTGTACATAATTGGTGCAGTAGAAGGTTGAAAATTAGATTTAGCCCCCACCAAACAACACAATTATTAAGCCAATAACCACTGTTAGTATCACCACAATCCAACAAAAGCATAAAAGAAAATCAACACTGAAACAAGAGAAAGTTTTGAAATTGTTTAAGCTCAAGAACAATGGCTAACGTCTCCAATATCAATGAAACATTTCCTGTTAGAGGTGTATGAAAGTCATGACTTATGAGATCTAGAGCTTCACATTCTCATTAGAACTACAGTAATTTCGTTCGAACGAAATCTTCATTCTCTCAATTCTAACATCGAATTCTCCCGAGACGGGAGAATAAGCCCAATGCTCACGACAATATGATGGATCGATGTATGCTGAGCAACAAGACTTGCAACCAAGTCAATGGGCACATGGATTCTGGCCAAGCCATTTTTTTTTAAAAAAAAATTATTATATCCATAATATGATGGGGAAAAAGTAGTGGTCGGCTCCAAAAAAATGACAAACCTTTCTACTCTTTTGTTGGTCAGACTGCAAACAGCTCCTGGAAAAAAAGCACATGGATGTGAACCCAGCCCACTGCGCATTTCTGTGGTTGAGCTCGCCCGGATTCAACAAAAGGTGGGCCGTTCTTTTCACCATCGCTTACTGAACACAATCATAGCGAAGAAGTGTAAAGGATAAAGTACAACTCAAACACTATTACTCAGAAAAATAGTAATAATAATAATAAGTACAACTCAAATTCTACGTACCAAAAGATATTGTAGATAATATTAAGCACAATTTCTGATATTATTGCATCTTAACAGGAGACCCAACAAATATCTGATGGCGAATTCACTCCACTATTTATAGAGAGAAATTATAACCATAAAGTTACTAGACAGTAGAAACTATTGAACCATTTATTGGAAGGCAGTAGTGGAGCCAAGATTTTTATTTGGGTGGGGGACGGTAATAAAATAATGTTATATTTTTTCAGTAAATTATTTTATTTCATACAATAAATTTAACTTATTCTTCCAATAAGTAATCAAAGAAAACAACAAAATTATTGCATCAACACTAAATATAATCTTCTTAGAAAAAAAAAAAAAAATCAACACAATGTTGCCCACAATTTTTTTTTAAAACCAAAAATCGACATCGTGAATTAGGGTTAGCCAAGCAGATCTCTATCACTATTCAAAGATTTCATTTTTCATTAACGTTGCTTCATGTATGGTGTAAAATACAATAAAACAAAATTTTAAGGGGTAACTTCACTGAAGACCTTTGAACTTTCACTCAATTTGATCCCCCAAATTTCAAAATCTCTCAATTTAGTATACTGAACTTTCAATTGAAATCAATTTGGACCCCTTTGTTAGATTTTAAACGTTAAATGACGTTTATACCCCTGATTTTTTTATAAAATTTCAACTCTACCATTAATTCCAAAATGGATTTTTTTTTTATTTAAAAAAATGAAAATCAGGGATATTTTAGTCTTTTTTGGTATTTCTAATGGTTAAATTTGACAGAAGGGCTCAAATTGAAAGCAATTGAAAGTTTAGGTAATTAAATTGAGAGATTTTGAAGTTTATGGGAGGTTTGTATCAAGTGAAAGTTTAGAGGTTTTCAATAAAGTTATCCCAAATTTTAACTGTAAAATAACTCATCTACACCATACTCGAAATTGAGAGGAGAAATTTTAGTTCCGGTCTCTAATAAGTAAGAGTTATTTAATTAGAAAGTTTGATGGGATAATGTAAAATATCCAAAAGAGGGGATGATTGTTATGGTTTAACATGTGACAAAGACACAATTTTGACAATGCAACACACCCTAGATACTAGATAGTAGATAGTCCCTATTATAAATGTACAAAACAAGTAGAGTGTCCTCAACAATAACGCAGGCAATTAAGAGAGGCATCAATGGCACAAAAGTCCAACGCACTCCCTCACCTAATTTCAAAGTGTGGTCGCCATCTCAAGTCTTGTGAAACTGTAGTTGAATGAGCACCCGTTAGATTCCAATGCAGCTGCTACTGTCTCCCTCACCATGACATAGGGAGCACCTCCCATTCCCTATCCCTATTAGAGCGACTGAAATGGCCCTTTCTCCGGACAGGGATCCCCACCCCTATCCCTTTCACCCGGACAAAACACACACATACTTTGATTAATCCTCACCTCCCCACTCCTTTTATCAACTGCTTCACCAAACATTTTTGATTTTTTTTTTTAAAAAAAAAAATTTATTTGAAGAATAGTGTTCTGATGTAACATGTCTGAAAATAATATGGAATGTTTTTGTGGGTATTTTTGTATTTTGATAATTTGAATTGTTTATTAATGGTTTTTGTGGGTTCTTTTACGTACGTCTTACCTTGATTTGTGGCTGTGATGTATATATAATATGCGGGGACCCTAAAAAGAAAGGGTCAGTTTGATGTTCATAGTTTAACTCATCGTGTTGTGTCTCAAGACCTACAGACACGCCAGCGACTTAAGGGCTAATAAGCCCACACCCATGTCAAATGGCCCATCGATCCTACGTGTGTGTTACTGTTGCATGCTTCTCTATAAACAATATTCATATCTTTGGTAATTAAATTTGTTATCTGAGAGAGGTGACGGCATCTTACACGTGGGAGAATCATGGGGTGGCCGTGGCACTGTCACTGGCACGTGAAGGAGGTGAATGAGGGCGGTGGATTTGCACGTGACCAGAGCAACGGTTCGTTCAGAGGTAGAGGGTAATTGGGTGGTGGCAGTGACCGTTGGAGCATTTATTGTCTGCATACTTTATTTTTGTTAGTTGTTTTGGTGGCGGTTCTCCAATTCTCTTTTTTATACATGTGCTTTGTTTTGTGAGGTCCAATTATAAAGGATTAGAAAGCCATTTGGCTCATCATTTCGTACGGATTTTGATCTATTAATATTTTCTGGCCACACTCTAGCTCCTCTTTCATTCCAAATAATTCAGACACAGAATTTCAAAAAAAAAAAAATCTCAATCCATTGCTTTCATGGGGGAGAATGGGGGGGTCTGGCTCAAAAAGAAGCTCATTTTATCTTTGTTCCAATATCATGGGCTTCCAAAGTCATAGCCATAAATAAACTGATTTACCTTTTTCTTTTTACTGTTGGAAAAAAGAATAAGATAAGATTGGAGCAAATGGGTTTTCAGGAATGGTCCATATCACTGATGGACTGTTCACAAACTTTATGATACACATGACTTTATGAAGTAATATAAATAAATATAACTTCATCGGAACCAATAAATCTTACCCCCAATCATTGAGATCAGGTAGAGAGATGTGGAGAGGTGATGCCTTAAACTCAAGTGTCTTTGTACTGAAGTTGCTATCACTACTCGAAAAAGGGCAACTTGCTGTGTTGTGTTGTGTATTTAGCCAACCTAATTTGCATTAGAAATACTAACCTAATTGACTTTGAGTGTATTTGACACACATTATATAAAAATACTATTTTAAAATCAAATAGTAAAAAAAAAGGTTATCATATTCATATGCATAATACCCAATACAAGGTTCAAATTTTTAACCAATAAAATAATTTAAAATTATGGAGATTCAAATGCTTTGTTTCTCTTTCTCTCACTCCGTACCCTCTCCCCACGCTCCATCACATGCGGACCTGCAGTAGTTGCTCCCCAAATGTATACAAAATGGGCATTTGACAAAGAACCAAACCAAATCAAAACAAAATAAACACCCCAAAGTAGTCCCCAACACCAAACAAATTTAATCAGGCAAGAGAGGAAGAAAAAAAGGTGTGAAAGCTGCGAAAGCCTCCACACTTTTGTAGCCCCCCACCCCTCCCTAAACTATCCATTCTCATGTACGAACCTCTCTCCTTTGGACCCACCCAATGCGATTTATTTCCCCCCCATCTACACGTATCCAAAACCACTTTCCCTTTCCCACCCTCGAACAAGCAGTTTACCTCGATGTTCTGTCTCTTAAAAGCCAAACGGCGAGGATTGATGAGGTTTCTGTGTCAGATTTCCTCTCATTTATCTTTTCCTCAATTCCAAGGAAAAGGGTATGGAGAGTGAAGAGTGAACAAACAAACACAACACCAACACCCCCTTCCCTTCTTCCTCCTATCCTCCCCCCTCTTAAAAAGAAGAGATTCCTCAATCCTCCCACTTGCCGTTTCCTCTCCAAACACAAAAAACCCATTTTCCCATACAATTGCTTCGGTTGCAGAGCACGACGCCGTTTGATTGGTTTCCTCCAAACGCCAGGATACGCAGCTGTCCCTCACCAGCGCACCAGCGCCGAGGCTCTCCATTGGAGCTCAGCTTCCAACTCAAAAAGACACACGTGCGCTGGGCGTGATTTTTTGAAACAAGAGCCTGTTCAGCTAAACCATATATTCCCCAAGCAACAAAAATTAATCTATAAACTATGAGCTGTAGCCTGTAAACACATAATTCAGAAGGAATATATAATATATAAAAAATAAAAACACAATGTATATATAAATTTTATTAAGTATTTATATATATATAAAAAGATTTAATAATGCAGTTTGAACTTTTATACGCTATGTTTCATAGTATTACACAACAAGTTCCCACGTATTTTTCCAATTTTTTTTTTTTTTTTAACCCCCACAAGAGGGAAAATTCAAACCCCGAGGCTTTGAAATTTTTTAAAAAATAATAAACCCCCAGAAAAAGAAAAAAGAAATAGAAAGAGGAAGAGAATCTCGATGCTCATGACCGGGAAACCGATTCAGCCAGTTTCCCTATTCTTTCGACGAGCTCCGGGGACAGCTTCTTAACCGGTTTTCGCTCCTTCTCCGGTCGAAAATCGAAGCCCAACGCATCCGAAACCTCCTCGGAGCTCCACCCGGCTTTTCGGAGCGAGTCTGAGAACCGATCCACTTTGAGAAGCAGAGCGTCCAGAACCGCTTGATTGTCTAACAAAACCATCTCTCCCCCTTCGAAGAACCCGGAGGCCGAGACTTGGATGATTTCGGATATATCAGACTCGCTCCAACCGCCCGTTTTCAAAACGGATCCGATTTGCTCGATGTACTCCTCAACCCATTTCGGGATTTCTGACCTGGGCATCTCGAAAAACCGCTCCGGCGAGGACGACGCCGACGCCGATGAGTTCCTCCGACGCCGGTCTACGGCGGCGTCGCTCCAGAATTCGACCCATCTCGGCGTCCTCGCTCCAGCCGATCCCAGACCCGTGTCCAGGCTTCTTCGTGAGAAATTCGAGGACGACCCGGCCGACTTCTCGCTGACTGATCTTTGCCTCTTCAGAACCTGGGGATCGGACTCGGAGCTCCTGAAGAGAGACTCGCGCTCGAAGAAATCGGAAAGATCCAACCCGCAACAGAAGATCCGATTCTCGTCGACGAAGAATATCGGGTTTCCGGCCAACGACGGGTTGCAAGGAATGTAGCAATGGTTGAAGATGGGAATCAAAAGCGGAGCTCTCTTCAATGCATTCCGGGCAACCCGTAAGGCCTTTTCCGGGTCGGCCGGTCTCGGGCCCCAAGTCTTAGACCAGAGAGTGTTTCGAGCGATCTGGAAGGATATCGCAGCGATCGGAAGGTCCAGCGAGGCGCGGAGGTGGAGCCGAGCGCCGGCGGCACGCCAGGCGGGGAAGCCAGGGCCGACAGGCAAGCCAGCAGAGAGGACCGCTCGGAGGTCAGGTGGGAAAACGAACCCGAACTCCGCCTCAGCCCTTGCGAACTCAGCGTCTGAGAGCCCAGGTTGTACTTGAATACCCGAATTCCGAAGGTGGATCATGACCTTCTCGGCCAGAGAAGCGAACGAAACAAGACTGTTGCGAACGGGGAGTGACGTAGCTCCAGAAGACGCCGCGGCTCGAGCCGAGAGCCGACGCAGGCCGGCTACGTGGGCCGGGTTGAGACCGGCCATTCTCCGGTCCACGTCGACCATTGTCGTCCAACTAGAGATTACTTACTTTCCTTTTTCTGCTTCTGCTAATGCAAAGGATTCGGTGCCGGAACTTTTGGGTTTGTTTGTGAGTGTGAAATGTAAACAGGGAGAAGTGTGGTAGCGAAGTGCTTTTTGGGGAAGGATAGAAGAAAGGAAGGGACTTTGGCATGTAAAGGAAGCTTGGCATATTTATAGCTGGTGGAAGAATGGAGCCCACTCTCAGATTTTGGGTATCGGAAACCTTCCATTTGGTTTCCTTCGTCACTATTCGCGTTTTTTTTTGTTTTTTTTAATGGGAGCAACAGTTCTACTTTTAATTAACACCGTTATAATATGTAATCGCCTCAATAAACTTCAGAAAATGATAATTAATTTCTTAACACGCTTGCCTTATCTGTTAATTTACACGGAAAAATGCGTCAAAAAATATGATTAAATATTTCTTTTTAATAATAATAAAAATTTCACAAATCAATTCATATTGTTATTATTATTATATAGAGTAAAAGTAATTCAGACATTGATTACGAAGGTGTTTTTGACTAAAAAGTACAGCCGTTGAGCAACGGCTCTTTCGCGGTAAAAAAAAAGGTATGGCGGTGACTGGGAGATGACAGTAATACGCGCTGATTACCATTTGTCTCGAATTCCTTAATCTAATCAATCAAAACTTTAGGTTTATTTTAGTGTTAAGTTTTATGGCTTTTGTGTCTGGTATGAGCAATCTGTGGCCCAGCGGGTAATCATGTATTCGATAGACAGCGGAGATAAAGCAAAGCACACAATCATCATGGCACATAGTTGTACTCTAACGTTAACTACTACCTTTTTATTTATTTTCTTTTTCTTTTTCCCTTTCTCTTTCTCTTTATGATTTTTAATATAAGATGAGAAATCTAATCAATTAATTATTGGTTGTCAAAAAATGAGGTTTTCCTCAATGTGAGGGTACACACTTGGTTTTGTTGATTAGCCTTCACCTAAGTACTACCTTAATGAATAGCATGTCGGTTTTTCATGTGTTCACTTCCCCTTTTTGTACCATTTTGTTTTAGGAAAGCTAAGAAAAAATTAATAATAATAATAATTTGACTAATATTTATTTATCTGAGCTAATAATAAGGGTTATATCAAATATTTTGTATCAATGAAATAAGTACTCGGTATCTTTCAGGAATAATGCATCTACCATCACCTAACCACCAATTGTTGAGTTGACAACTAACAGTAACTTTCTTCTTGCATCAAATGAACTAAAAAGTCCCCGGTTACTAATTTTGTAATTTACTCCTTTTTTTTTTTTTTTACTGAGAAATTTTTTAAAAGAAGAAAGTACAGCAAATTAAATACCATTTTCTGCGTAGAAACATAAATGACACTCACGAACTGCCCGAGCTTCCATCCCCAAGATGACGGTGGAGAGGTTCTGGAATTAACTACACCAACACCACTCACTAATTAATGTTGCAACAGAACTGATCACATGCATAGCTGAGTTTATGCTTAAGGGATATATTATTGTATTATTTGCCCTTGTGATGATCCCCTAAAAAAAAAGAATTATACCATTTATTATTTATTTCTATTTTTCCAAATAATTTTGTAAATGTAATTATTGTATATATTAAAAAAAAAAAAGAAGTAGGTAAAATGTTGGAGCCTTGCAGTAAATTCAACGTCTCTTTTGACGATGGATGCACATGGTGGCCCTCTACGTCTCATGCATTGGCAGCATTGCTGAGGGATCTATCTTGTTTTTACGCTTTATTTTCTTCTAATTGAGACGTTAGTTGGACATTCAATTAAAAAAAGAAAAAAGAAAAAAGAGACGTTAGTTGGACATTTAACGGTTACATCCATCCTGGGCGATAGGTATAAGCACGTGATGTTCCCGGAAAATTACAATTTACAATTCTTAATTTTCTCAGATGTCTGATTGACTAATTAAGAATCTAATTAAAGAGGGTAACATGTGGAGTGGCCCTGATCTTCGCTCTTTCATCACACAAAATATATATTTATTTTTTGGGTTTACCGTCATAATCATTGGGTCTCTATTACATAATGGGGTCAACGAGCGGCTCCATTGCATGTCCAGTAAATTTTTACCAACTGGGTATTTAATTAATTCTTAAAAATGCATGTAAAAATCATGTATATATATATTTTGAACAATTGTCAATTTAAAAGATTGAATTGAAAGAAATTTTTTTAACTCAGTTAAAAAATAGCTACTAAATCGGTGATTAATAAGCAAACCTTCTACTTGCAAGATCTTAGTTTGGAAGTAACTTGGACGCCAATCATAATATAGACGACGACGACGACGACTGTGAATTGATAGACTTTCTGAGGTTAGCGTGGGCCACATGGGATGGAAATTTATTAAGCAAATGCATCCTTGCAAAGTCAATGGAGGATCTTTTGAGAGAGAGAGAGAGAGGTTGGGTTTAGATTTGTGGGACTTTTGGATTGGACCATGCGTGGTCTCTTGACTCTCTTAACTCAAACACAAAACAATATTTGTTAGATTTTTGTTGGGTTCATGAACAAAATGGCATTGTCACAAATCCAAATCAGAAGCAACAAAAGCATAGGAAAGGTCACCGTTGGTTGTGGCAATGAGGAACCACTTGGGCACGCTCCATGCAAGCATTTGGATGATGCCATTGTCTTGTGTTTGGAAGCAGTAGACCAGGTGGGGTTCCATATTTAACATTAACAAGAAAAATCGCCGGATCAATATTGGCTTAGCGGACGTAGTGGCCAACATTGCTTGCTTGTCTTCCTCAATCCTACGTTTCTGTTCCCCTGCACGCTCATTAGTCAAGCTATCACCCCTCTTCCTCCGGCCATCCTACACACACTAGGGACATCTAGAAAATGCCCCGGTCGGGATTTGTTACGATGTGTAAGTTTTCATAATAAATTCCGTTTGGTCCTAAATCAAAAGACATGCATATTCACACGTTCATACTTTATGATCTGGATTGCTCGTGACTTGTTTGATCGAGCAAATGTGTCGCTAATAATCTAGACAACAAAATTATTAAAGATAGTTATCCACGCTTCATTGATGGTGTAGGCCATGGAGAAAATTATTTTGACCCATCTATTCTTCTAGCTCTAGTGGTTGGTCCCCGTCTAGGGCATCCAAAAGATATCAAACAAATAAAATTCATATATTTCTCTCTCTCTCTCTCTCTTTTTTTTCATCTTTCGAGTTGACTCAAATTTTTTGTATAGGACTCATGAACAAAAGGTGATGTCACAATGATGTTGAAGAGAGAGCTAGGGAGAGGATCATATATACTAGAATTTCATATTGTAGTTGAGATATATCTATCCTCAAAGATAGTTTGGGCAAAGAAATCAAGAGATTTTGAATTGTTTAGTCTTGATTATGATGATAATCTAATATAGAAGGGGTTATAAAGAGATCAAAAACGCATGCTTAGAAGAATAAAATCATTTTGTAGGGTATGAATCTGACCTACATATAACCCTATTGTATAGACTCTTGGATTGAAGACGTACTGCATATAATAACCAGGAGGTGTACCCCAATCCCATGTGCTTCACTTCCCTTCTAACATATTTAATTCTTCGTTCAAAAATATGTGCCTTTGGCTAAGGCTTCTAGGAAGAATATTGGGTAGGTAAAGCTTCAAACAAGTGAAAGTAAAAGGAAAAAAAGAAAAAAAGAAAAAAAAAAAAAAAAAAAAAGGATTCATTTATTCATTGTATATCCTCAAATAAGAAAGGCTTCATCATTTACTAATTGAAAAAATTAAAAGGGTTCAAAGAGGCAATCAATTGTTGGCGGTTCTTTTCCAAAAGATTTATGCTAGAAACATGTAGATTGAGGTTAGTGAGAATAGAGCAAAAGATAATGAATCTTTCGGCTGAGTGATTTTAATTTGAGAGGAGAGGTCCACTGTAATATATGCCTAACTACACCCATCATCAAGCTAGTGACCCATGAGTACTATACCATTGGTTCACAATAGAGCTGAGAATTTTTTATATGAATTCAATACAAATTTAATAGGTTAGGGTTGAAGGTTTTAACCTGCTTAATTAAATGAGTCAAATTCGAGTTGATTTATATAGTCTTATACTAATATTTCGACACAATTTGAACCCATCACACAATATGTAAAACTGATAATTTTTAACCCGAACTCAGCTCGAAATTAGCATATTAGAGTTAATGGGCATGACCCGTTTAATCAAATAAGTCGAATTCAGATTGATCTATGTAATCTTGTACTAATATCTCAACATGATTTGAACCCATCACACAATATGTAGGACTGACAATTTTTAACACGAACCCAACGGGAAATTAGTTGGTTAAAATTGAAGGGTTTGACCCAACAGAACACACGAATTCGAATTGCTGCTCCTAATTCATATATCCCTCCAACTCCAATCCCTGGTTGGCTGAGTTTCATTTCAATAAACATTAGTTTAGCATCCCACTTTTGAAGTTAAAGTAATCAGCTTTAAAGTCGATCACCGGCCCCTCGTGTGGTGATCACATTTTTTATTTGATTACTTTTCTCTTTCGATATGAAGTAGCTTAGCTAGGCAGGTATAAGTAAAGGTGAATACAAGGCTATCGCTTTCATGGAGTCATGAGATGCGTGCGTGCAATAAGGATGGAATAAAGTGATATCAGGTTCTTCGATGGCTTTGCTTGAAAAGAAACCAGAACAAATCCCTTGCAGTTCAAGTGATGCCAAAGAGCACCAAAAGATGAAAAAAGGTCACAAAAAGGAGGGTGTTTCCATAGTAACTTGCGTTCATCTCAGCTATTTTTGTAGATTTTTTATTAAAAGTTTCCCATCTCTGTCTCTGTCAGGTGTGCTCTTTATTTATAGTCTTGAACTATTCATGGAGTAGGAGGAATATCTTGCCTTATGGCAGCTTGATTCAGAAGCCCCTCTACCAATTAAGCTGAAGCAGAATCTACAAAACAATTATTACTCAAGAGTATATGTGGTTTGACTAGGATACCATATTACTCTGCAGGGGGGGAAAAATATCATGGGCTGTCAATGTCACATCCTAAAACAGTTGCTTTGATATCCTCCAAGTGCTAAAATTGCATCAGCCGGCACTAATCAGGTCTTTTGCAACATATTTCTTCAACGTTTGTGCTCGATCGTTTCCAGAATTAGAACATACCAACCAACAACCAAAAAAGAAAAAGAAAGAAGCTTTCTTTATCAATCATGACTTTTGGTACCACCTGCAGTTTATTCTGTCTTTAGCATTGAGATCGCTTATTTTGTCTTTATATTTTCAGTTCATTTTGTTTTCTTTTTCCACGTTGATGTCCTTGTCAGTCGGTGCAAATTGAATAAACGGGAATGAATTTCCCATAATTATTTGATGAACATGAGATTGAAAATCACTACTTGTTGGGTTTAACCAGATTCCAGATGGCAGCCTATTTTAAGAACCCTCTGCCACCATTAACAAGTAGTGCTAGCTAGTGGATGTCCAATTAAGACAGAAGACGTTGTCAGGAAACAAAAATCCTCTGACTCTTACGTTAATCCAAAGATCAGATAAGGGACATGAAACTGTGATTAAAAAACTTATCCGAGTTGCCAAACGGGAATCTGAATCGGATGCAATTAGCTGCATGTATTGCATGCATTACACCATAGAAAAGTTGCCACTAAATCTGCCATATAGAATGCTCACCAATGTGACCAAGGGTCAGAGGTAAGACAAAACAGAGGTGGGTGGCACCTTCCTGACACAAAGGAAAATAATTATAGTTCTTGAGATTATTCATAATAAGCATAAACTTTGGAAGATGGCATGATCTTTATTATGCAGACCAATGTTTAACCTTCTGAGACATTAATCTTAAACATTGATATCGGATTGGGATAGGTTGATATAAAAGCAAATTTGACAATTAAGCAATAATTAGAATTAGAATTAGAACTGAAAAGATGAATAAAATATTTTAGATTCTAGACTACTGCCAAAAAACTGGCAAGTCACACATGATATACCCATTGTTAAACGCATGAAGCCCACCACCTATTGTTAGGAGGTCAATTTGAGGTGGGCTTGCCTGAAATTTGGCTCATAGGAACTTGAGGCCAAAATGCTCCCCAGGGTACGGCAGCAGAGAACTAAAGAGCCATGCTTGCACTTATCCTGTGTCTCTTATCTGCTATGTAGGACAGAATATTGAAGGTCCATCAAACGGTCATTGGGGTAATTATCAAACTGTACTTTCTGAAATATAATTGCCAACAAAAAAGAGAAAAATCATTAAAGTAACTTCCAGTTCAAATAATATGGAGCGTCCTGAACATGCATCCAAAATGTAAAAATGAATGAAGTTAATAAAAAAGAGTAGGGGGAGGGAACTCATGATGAGATTAGAGGACAGCATTGCAAACAAAGAAAGATCAGATTCTCACCAATATATCCTTTGTACTTACAGCCCTTGCCGTGGTTCCCACCAAACTCACTGCTGGAAACAGCAGAAACAGAAAGAGATGCTCACCAATGTAACCAAGTAGACCAAACATACATAGGGCAGTAGCTGCTGCTGTTTTAAATGATTCTTCGGGCTCTATCATTGCTGCAGTTTCCTAGGGAAGATGTTGATGTTGGTGAAGCCAACGCTGCACTGTTGGCAGCAAATTTGGCCATTTGTGGTTACAGGTCACTCTCTTTGGAAGGTGATTCTTTGGTTATAATTCTAGCAATCAACAAATTAAGACAGAGTTTTCTTGGATTGGAATTTTGCTGCAATCATTAGCGACATGCACCAGCAGCTCTAGCTCTTTCAAAGATAAACTGCCTCCAAAGTCTCTAGTGGTACTAATTCTATAGCACATTGTTAGGCAAATGGCCGCTTTCAATAAAAATTTTTGGAAACATTCTCAATTGTACTCCTTTTATTTATGCGGTTAAGGTTAATAATGAGATAGAGATACTTTTGTAAATGTTTCCCTTTTCAGCATTTGCTATAGACCAAACATCTATTTGTGTAGGCTATAATGAGTTAATAACTTTTTTGGTACTTTGAGTTTTGAGGTTTTTTAATTTTTTCCCCTAGGTTTTAAAACACAACAAAACTAGTACCTCAGATTTTGGAAAAGACCGAATCACCACCTCCAATTTAAAAATTTTTATGAGAGTGGCCAAACCACCCTGGCCACCCCTAGTTTGACCTTAGGGCCACCCCCAAGGCCGGTCTGGCCCCTAAAAAAGGGGTGGCCGAAACCACCCCTAGACAAAGCCTTGGGTGAGCCACCCCTAAGGTCAAACCGGGGGTAGTTCGGCCACCCCATAGAATTTTTCAAACTAGAGGTAGTGATTCGGTCTTTTCCAAAATCTGAGATACTAGTTTTGTCATGTTTTAAAACCTATGAAGAAAAATTAAAAAATCTCAAAACCCAAATACCAAAAAAGTTATTAACCTAAGCTATAATTTAACCAGAAGTTTTGAAGAAAAAGGGGGAAGGCAACTAGAATTCGCAAATTCTATATGCACAACCAACATAATTGAGGCCCAAGTTAGGTCCATTAGATGTTACAAGATCTTTAAGATCCATTAGATGTTATTGTTGGGGTATTTTTATCATTTTGAGGCCCAACGTAGGTTATATTTTTTTTTGGGTACTTTAAAAGAATGGAAATGTTTGTATTTATATTTTGTTTAGAATATTGCTGGAGACCATTTTTTTTATCCTCTTTTTATCATTCTAAAGTCAATATTGATTTTTAAAATTATCAGTAAATTTTAAATGAATCATATTTGAGTTTTGATCACATGGTAATTTTAAAAGTCAAATCAACTTTAAGGAGGATAAAAAGATGGTATTTACTGTTACTTTTATATTTTTTAGAGAAATGATTGGTATTAATAATTTGTCCATATTTTTCTCATATTATCTTATAAATTCAATTTGTGGAGTTCTTATGTGAAATCCACATAAGTTTACAAATCTAATGGTTAATTTGTAAGATAATTTGAAAAAAATATAAACAAAATATTGACACTAATTTTTTTTATGATTATTATGAGTGACACATGTTATTATATGATTGGATATAACATGGCACGTAAACAAATTTCCTAAACATTTTAGTTCTAAGCAAATTTTTATACCACACAGAGAGCACTGATTTTATATTTTTTCTTAATATGAAAGTATTACGGGACTGATAAAAAACGAAAGAAAAGGAAAATATAAAAGCCCTTTACTCATATGATATAAATTGTAATAGCAGGGCCAAGGGAAACCCTAGAAAGAGGTCCTCAAAGTCGGAAGACTCAGAACTCAGAAGCAGCCGAGCTGCTTATACCTTAGCGCGGACCTTGGAAAGCCAGTGTTGTACTATGGGCCTTGGCCGCCCTGATCGATCGAGCCGCTGTCTCTCACTCTCTCTCGGCTTCACCTGAGACCCAACTCACAGGCCACACTCTCAAGCCACCGTCTTTGGCTCTCATTTCAGCCTCTTCACTGCTATATCTAAGAGGTAATGTTCTCTAATTCTTTATTTTTTTGAAAATAATTGGTGTTTGAGAAATTTGGGGATTTTCGGATTGTGATTTGTTTGAATTTCTCTGTTGTCGAAACTTGAACCAAGCATGACTTTAATTTGTTGTAAAAAAATTGCTGTTTCTTACGTAGAGTTAAAACGGTTTGTCGCTTAATTATATATTGGATTTTTCTTCTTTGGAATTTTGTGAATTATCGGAGTGTTAGGATAAGGGAAGTGAAAGATTCAAACTGTAATTATGTTAAAAGAAATGTAATTAAGTTTACTCCGCAGAGATGGGTCCTTGTCGAGGTTCCCTTCATCAAAAAAGAAATTGTAATTAGGTAAAATTTGGCAGCTGATTTTTTTTTTTCTGTATTAAAACTGGAATGTGCATTTGTGGCTTACTTACTGGAAGGTTGTTGGAGAATAGCTATGTTTTGTGATTGATTCATAATCTTTGGAGGTCATTTGTAATTTGAGAATTGGAAAGAAAACAGACAATTGTTTTTTTTCACTTTCAATGAAATTTATTGAGTGCGAAATATGATGATGTGTATTTATACCCAAAAAAAATCCCAATAATTTTGAAGGGATAATAAAATTTGCTACTAGAAGAGCGTCTTTTTTGTGTTTATGCCCCTTTAACCGAACTATAATTTTGACATTCCTTCATTTTTACAAAAAGATTATTTGAGGAAGCAAATGTATGCCAGGTCTTTTCGTTGTTTGCTTTCCCCTAAAGCTCCCAGTTTTAAATGGAGTGTGGACCTGAAAATTCAGAATCTATGTAAATTTTGACATTATGCAATAATGGACTCTCTCTCTCTCTCTCTCTCTCTCTCTCTCTCTCTCACATATCATTTCAATCACTGTGCAGATGAAGAAAAAGAAGCAAAATCCTGTAACTGATTCCAGACCTGATACTGATTTGAAGTCTATCATTCATCAGCATTCTCTGTTCTTTGATAAGTTGGTTGAGTTAATCCCTGCAAAGTTCTATCTACCTGATGATAAGGATAGGCCATGGTTTCAGGGTCTCAGCAAGGCCAAAAAAGCTTCGGCAAAGAAGGAATCAAGGGAGAACATTAGGAAAGCTCGAAGAAATCGTTTGGATCCAGAAAAGTCTTCCACGACAACCCTTGATTTGCTAAAGCAAAGCTTGGAGAAGGAAAAATTGAATGAGAGCGACGATGAGGAAATAGAGATTAAACCTATGCTGTCCAGCCTTGAAGTTAATGATCGACAGGTGACGTTAGAAGAACTTCGGCAAAAGCTGCATCAAAAAATCGAAGAGTCCCGAGCAAATCGGGATCCTGGAGTTTCAAACAGAGCAAAGAAGAGGAATGAGAGAGACAACAATAGAGGAATTCAGCAGAAGAAGCGCAAGAGAGACTCTGTTTCTGAAGAAAAGACACCAACAACTAGTAGTTCTGCAGATAAAGTGGAGAAGGATGTAATAGAAGCTTCAAAGGGGCTCGCATTCAGTCATGTCAAACTTGGGAATGAGGAAGAGCATGGAAAGAAGAAAAAGATGAAACTTTCAAAGTTTAAGGAGCTTGAAAGGGCAAAGAAATTGGAAGAAGCAAAGAAAGATCCTGAGAAAGGGGAGATTATCTCGAAGAAACATTCATGGAATGCAGCAACAAGTAGAGCAGCCGGGATGAAGGTTCATGATGATCCAAGCCTGTTGAAAAGGAGCATAAAGAAGGAGAAGAAGAAGCATCAGAAGAATGCTGAGAAATGGAAGGAGAGGAGGCAGACCACAGAGAAGATGAAAGGAGAGAAGCAGCAAAAGAGATCAGAAAATATAGCACACAGGATTCAAGACAAGAAAATGCGGCGAATTGCAAAAAGAGAGAAAAAGCTAATGCGTCCAGGATTTGAAGGTCGAAAGGAAGGTTTTGTTAATGGAGGTGCCTCCTCCTAAACTTCATACGAGCTTCTGCCTTTTCTCTTTTGCTTTTAAATGAGTTGGCATAAAAGCCCATTTCATAATTCATGGAAAATTTTACTTTGTGGGATTCTGCTATATAGATCCCCCACAGTACCCCTTCGTTTTTCCCTCTTCGCCTCTTCAACCAAGTAGACGAATGTTGTAGAAGAATTGACTTTCAGTTGATAGCTGCAAATGTTTGTAGCTGATATTAGGTGTTTTTAGCCCAAAGGAAGTTACCTTCGCTAGATTTCAACTTTTGTATGTTATTTGAGATTTCATGTTGAATGCTGGTAATGAAATTAAATTATTTTTGATGCTTTAATATAAGATGCTCACAATTCTAGAGCAATAACGGCAGAAAGGTGACAGAATTTTAAAATGTATTGGGTTCGTGGGGCTTGCGTCACTATATCAGAAGAAACTATGGTAAATCTTTCCTGTAGCTGTGCCATGTTAGTCTACCCAATATCCTTCACTAACCAGAGAAAAATTAGAAAGGACTAGATATTGTATAATGCTGGAAATTACACATACGGCACACAAGGCTCTGGGCAGCTGTATTCTAGGTGACGTATTTGAATGTAATGCATGGCCGAAATCGACCTTGCCATGACCAGAAAGCTGTGTGGCTATGTTACCCGTGCTTGCATGATGAATCTCCACAACACTGTAGACTGAAGCACCACCACACTCTGAGGTTGATAACGCTCTCCCTCCAGCTGCAAGATATCTCAACTTGTGTAAAATCTAATGACGTCGCAGCCTCGCATCACCAATTCCAGTTACTAAAAGAGCATCTAGTGTCCATGAAAGCTATGGTTACAATGCTTACTACTACATTAACGAGTGTTCAATCTTCTTTAGCTAACGTGGATGCAGCATGTAATAAACATTGTTCAGATTGAGCAACACCAACACCATAATAAACTAGCTCTGATACCAATATGTTGGGAATAAGTTTACAAACCAATACCCAAATATGCGGACACTCACAAAAATAGAAAGAACAAAAGACAAGATAAAAATAATACTTTAATATTTAAGAGAAATATCAAGCTTTCACTTGCTTCTTGCTTGATAATTGCTTACACGTACATAATATCCTTATATCCTAAAATAGATGCGCCTAACTTGCTTACTAAAAGTCAATAAAAGTTGTTTTAACAATTATAACACTTAATACTATGGTTACAAAGTCCACAAAGGTGGCTAGCACTCAAACGCTAAAACTAAAAATCATAAAGTCTAATAAGGTTGACGCCTAACAAATATTCTTTTGACTTCTAAGGCATACATAATTTACTAAGCTAATTAAAGTAAAAGAAAGCTGGGTCGAAATGCTAAAATTAATTAGAAGAAAACGTGTACAACCTTCTTGCATGCTTTCTTTGACTTTGCATTTTTATTTGCACTTCCAACAATCCCAAAACCATCTTCATCTCCATAGTTGTCCATTGAGAAGCTTTCCATGGACGTTTGAGAAAAACAGAGTGAGGAGAGAGAGGTATGGAAAATAAGTTTGCTTTAATGTTTATTGGATACAACGTTTCACCAGAGTTTGTTTTGGTTTCAATAATTTTTTTTAAAAAAAAAAAAATTGCTTGTTTTACACTTAAACATGGCAGTTGATATATATATATATATAGATTAGATATGCTATTTTATTAGAAAGGCACAACATTTTACAGAGTTTATTTTGGTTTCAATTAAAAAAAAAAAAAAAAAACTAAACGCTTGTTTTACACTTAAATATGGACAATTGTTAGCATAAAATAATGCAATATGTCATGATATTAGTCTCTCCTACTTAAAACTCCCCTATATATATATATAATAGAATAATAGAATTACCGGTCATTTAATGATTTCTAAAATTGGAATTGGTAATGAATTAAATTAATATCAGCCAAATCCTTCTTGAACCATAACCTAGAATCCGATGGATCAAAACGCACCAATAGAAATAGAAAGCGAGAAAAAAAAATGAAAAAGCATTTACGCTCAACCCCAGAATTACCGGTTTGTCTTTGGTAGAATGATTTAATGATTTGCCTTTGATTTGTTTTTGTCTTCGCGTTTGTAGGAGTTGTAAACACTTTTTCTTAATTTTGAAAACGGTTGGATAGTTGATCACGAAAGAAGGACGCACAGTTTTTCATTTTAATTGCCCACCCAATTTTGAATGCCACGTTTTAATTTTAATTGCCCAAGCCACGTGTCAAAGTTTAATTGCCCAGTTTTAAATGCCATGTGTCAAGTATTTAGCTTCTCCTATCTAAAACTCCCCTATATATATATATACGATACGTCAAAACCATGCAATTTCATTTGCAACAGAACAGCAAAACTCATTTGTCACTGATTTCCCCACTTATAAGCTGGTGATTTTGAGTTTTTGCAGATTCATAGGCTAGGGCCCTCCCTTAACAAAAGTAAATAAGCAATTGATAGGACGTAGATGATGCTTCGGCAGATAAGAGCAGAGAAGGGGAATCAGAAACTCCGGGGTCACAAAAAATCAACGCTGAGAATGAGAAACCTACCCTTCTTTAGGGGTGAGTTGGGGGGGTGGGGGGTATGCATCTATAAACAAAAGTCAAGGTATCTTTCAAAAAAATAAAAAAAGTCAAGGTAGAAGAAGCGAGAATACTCACCAAAGTAGCAGATACTCGAGTAGTGGCTTAGAAAAATACAGAATAGCCATTGGCAAAACAATAGTTGAAATTTGAAAATATCTCGTCGGTGTAAGAAAGCACCCGCCAATAAAGTACGTGATGCCGCCTTTTTTCATTCCATTCCCTTTGTGACTTTGTCGAAGCTCAATCCATTATTTCCAAAAAGTCCCATGTCCATATGCCCCCCAGTGTCTTGATCAAAGTCTCTATCTCATCTGCCAGATTATCAAAATTTTGTGCAATATGAAGCACAGAAAATGCGATTATGGTGTCTCACAGGCTTCAATAAAATTGAACACCCTGATGGATTTGGGGTTTATGATAACTAAACAGATGGAAAATGTTCAATTTTAATAAATATCATCAAGCACATACCAATGCTCATTACTATATTACATAAACGTGTAAGTAAACCAATTAATAAGAGTCTAAAACAGGAAGAGACTGCAACTGAATTAAACAAAGGATTCATACTAAATCCTCCCACACGATGACAAGACCTTACTAATTGAAGCAACTGTGTAATGCCTGCCCACCGTTACATTATGATAATACAAAAAACTCCATACGCAAGATAAAACACCAACTGCCACCGATTGCCAATTTTACAGCAATGTCGCTACCGATACCTTGAATGGCTTCTTACCCTGCAATATCAGCTGTCTGAATCAGTCTCCAGTAACTTGATATATATGGATAGTCATTAGGAAAAAGTAAAACAGTAATAACCTTGGCGAACGGGAGCAGGAGTGGGAACGGGAACGAGTGTGGGAATGAGAGCGAGATCGAGAGCGAGAACGGGAATAATATCTTCGGGAACCCCTGCTTCTACTTGGACTTCTACTATGTCGGTGTCTCCTGCGGTAAACACAGCATTTGTCCATTTCAATACTTGGATATGCATATCCAAAATGACCAGACGTAATAAGCACACAAAGCATATCTCTAATCCTCAAATGAGTGGAAATATAAAATTGCTAATTTCCTTTGGTAGCCAGAAACTACAACGTCAAGGCATCTTCATTGACGCCAACAGACACATTTCGTTATTTAACCTCCAATGAATTTATGAAATTTGAGATAAGTTTGCCATAAGGAGACGAGTTTATGCTTTATGGTGCTTAAACATCTGGCAGACTCTCCATGAATGGCAATACCAATAGGTTCCACATGCACAGCACACTATTAACTACCTTGGAGGAGACCGGCTGTAGCTTCCGCTGCGGCTGCGGCTCCGATGTCTATATCGACTTAAGCGGCTTGTTTCTGCAAGCTTTTCAAGCCTCTGGCGCTCCTGTTCTCGTTTTTTAGCCATCTCAGCAGCAGTATCTTTTTTAACTGCAAAAGAAAACAGTTAGGCAATCATTAGTACCAAGACCTTGAAACAGTCCCCCATTCCCCCCTCCTAAGATAACTGCTACACCACCGAAATACTTATGGAGTAAGTCATACTTTGTTTGTTTAGCTGTCTGCTCATAATCCTTTTAAGTCGTTCTTGAGGAGTTTCCTTCTTTTCCACCTGTTGTTTGTTTAAGGGCCCCCCAGAAGTACTTCCCTTTGTTAACTTTGCTATTGCCGAAGTTGTGCTGCGAAAAAAGATTGACAATTATAATATAAAAAAAAAAAAAAAAAAAAAAACTAACAGATAAATTAATATATATTAATTTTAAAAATAATGGAGAATAGCTTTACAGGTGGCAAAAGCAGTGAACAGAAAGAAGTAAAAAGTTATGAAACAGCCAATAACCTCCTATCCAGACATGCTTATCCACTTGAATTCAATAAAAAAAACCAAAGCATGAAAACAAGGATCTTGAATTTTAGACACCAAGAGATACCTCACTGATGGTTTCAACACTTTAGCACTCTTTTCCTTATCAAGGGATACACCAGATGCAGGATCAACATGCAGTGCCTCAAGTATGCGACCAGATGACGGCCTGCACAAAAGGAGAAACATTAGAGAAACCCAAATCATTGGTTCCAGCCAAGTCAGAAGCTTTCTAATAAAACTCCATTTCAGGGAACAATAAGCTTCCTTCTCTCTTCCTCTGGCATATGCTGATAACCCTAATTCTAAACCAGAAAAGTTTGCCTCAGGTAACAAAATGGGAGATAAGCTGCAGCAGAGTAAAGATTGTCGAATCTATCTTTGCAAGAATTAAAGGTCGAGTGCGCCGACCGGTTTAACAAGTCAGCCTGAGATTGTGGAGATGGTGGTGGAGAAAATCGTTCAAGCTTTGGTTCATCCCCAGCACCGGAACCCCCAAATTCAGTAATAAATTCGATTTTAGGTGTCCTTGGCTTGCTTCGATAAACATCATCACCATGCCCTCCGCGAGGATAACGCCTCGAGTATGATGGGGAGTATGACCGTGATCTTGATCTAGATCTGCAGATACAATACATTAACAACAAGCATGTAATCTACTCCTTTCCCGAGAAAGAAAACGACAAATATAACGGCCTCCGAAACAACCTACAAGAGCATACCTTCTAGAACGTGGATAAGCTTCATATGTTGGGCTTCGCCTAGGTTCCCTGCATTTATAGATAGAAGGCTATCATAAGCATAACAGCATGATAATTTCAAACACTTGGAAATGAAAGCGAAATTTGACATCTTTAGGGGTCAAAACGGGGGGGGAGGTCTTCTTCCACCTGTACGGATCATGATGGAGCACTCTGGCTCCAGTTACCCGCGCAGCTTCTCTTTCTCTCTCCCTTTCTATTTGAGAAACCTTCCTTCTTTCCTTACGACTCAGCTTCCTCTACAAAAAAAATAAATAAATAAAAATTTATATCCAGGACTATAAAATGCATGTATTGCTGAACATAATAAAACAAACGATTCTTTCAATCAGCCATTGTGACAGACTTACAATTGCAGGATCGCCTTTGATAACTTCCTTTTGCCTTTTCTCTTCCTCCTTCGCCTTTTTATCCATGTAAACAAGCCATCCATACCTTTTTACACCAAATTCTTTTGCTATAATATCCATCTCTTCATCATTGCTATCATCACTGTTGAAATCCTCATCATCGTCGTCATCACCGTCATCATCATTATCATCAGCATCAGAAAGATGGGCTTCCTCTTTAACATCCCCTTCATAGGAAAAGCCCACCTGTGAATAAGAACCTTTGCTTGCAGGAGGCTGTGACTGAAATCTACAAGAAATGCATAAAAAAGAGAAGGGATAGTAAATATATGTAATCTACAACCCCCACCTCCCAAATATATACTTTTTTTTTTTTTTGATGTCGGGGAACCTCTCCAAGGCAGGGCCCTTCGGACCCACCCCTGCAGAGTAAACCCTGGTCCCGTGCACCGCACCCTCAAAAGTTTCCCTACACGAAACTAGTTAAATCGCTGGCTTTTTACCAGGAGATGTGGCCCCAAAGGATTGTTTGCACCCATGAGGTATTGAACCTTAGACCTTGAAGGAAGTAAACCCTCAAGACCAAGGCATTCACCACTTGGCCAACCCCTTGGGATTACCTCCCATATATATATATATATATATATATAGACACACAAATACACACTAATGTGTGCGTGTATATGTGCACATGCATATACAAGTAAACAAAAAAAAATTATGCAATTTCAGTATATCTTGCAAAGCCAACCCAACCACAATCCTGATCATAACACTAGAAATAAAACACAGTTTGACACACTGAAAACAGTCACACAAACTAGATTATGTGAGACTAGGCTTAAGAAAGAAACAAAAACAACTAGACCATGAATCTTGTGACAACTCACATCATCAAGTTCTTTTTCATTAAAAAGAAAGTCTTTAAAATGTTGTCCTCCCACAATGAACACCATTGAAGCAACTCCAAATCTCTGCCTAGAAACCCATGATAGACAGAAAAAAAAAAAAAAAGGTCTAGGATGTTTAAAAAGGAGAAAATCAAGCCATTGCTACATTCTTTAAGCTTCTACAAAAGTATCCAAGTTATTTCATTCTAAAAGATTCAGGTGGCCAGACCACCTAGAAGGGAAAAAGACAGAAATCGAAAAGACAACATCTAAGAAATACCTCCCAAGAAATTAGTCCTTAGCAAAACTCAGTTCCAAAAAGTCCTCAAAAACTTGAATGCAAAGAAAACTTTAATGTTGCTAACGTGTTTACATATGTTTATCAAACCAAAGACAAAACACTACACAAGATCAAGATCAACACATGTTTAGCATCAAACTATTTAAATACCACAAGAATTAGCTAGAAACCTATTCTACAGTCAATGTTCAGGACTAAAACATTTGTTGCACACAGATCTCACAATTTATTCAGTAGTGTCAACCCTGATATCACTTTAGTTACTAAATATAGAAAGTAAGAAGTAACTAAGAACCAACGGAAGAGTGAGGGGGGAGAGTAGAAACAAACCTGTCTGATATAAATGGAGCAACAGCCTTCGCTTCCATCTCTTGGTTTACATGTTGCAAACCCTCCTCATCAGTAACTGTTAATGTACAAAGTTTAGCTTGTAAAACTAAGTTCAAACTAACCCCCTAACCAAATGATTGGCTCCAAAGGTGGATAACCTTTGTCTTGTATGGCTTTGTCATGAATAAGAGGAGGATAAAGAGAAAAATACATTTATAATGTTCAAGAATTTAAGACACTATCCAAAAAATTAAAGAAAAGTACCGACATCCTCTACGTCGATGCTTAATTAAATCCCGATAACGCTCAAAACTAACAAACTCTTCTAGTTCTTCTTCTTCTTCTGACTTCTCCGGGATCCGAAAATGCCGCGACCCAGGATCCCGAATGAAATCGAGAAGGGCTCGGCCATCAAATCTGCTTAGACAAAGAAAATCGTCCCCTAATCTTAAGCGACTGGTCAGGAAAGTGGAATAGAATTGAATACATTTTGCATCCAAGTTACAACCCTTTCAAAAAAACAAAAAAACACCGTACCTATCAATCAAAATATCCTGTTTACCATTCCACGGTATCCTGATATAGAAGGCACAAATTAAATTAGAGTTAGATGGAACTAAATAACAATTAACAAAAAAAAAAATGCAGCATTATACTGAGCTGATGATTATGTCAAATATAAAATTTACATTAAACGCACAATTGACTGATAAAATCCACATAAGGTTTTGCGCTTTTTTGAGCAGTTGAGACAAAAATTTCAATGGTTATAAATCCGAATAAATAAATATGTGCCTTCTGCTTGGTCTTAGAATCTAAACCCTCAGATAAAAACTCGAATTATTGCCATAACAAACACACGGCAATTGGACTTTGAAGAGTCTAATTGCCGATTATAAATTACACCAAAATCGTCGTCATCTAGGAGATTATACGAATCTTACAGGCCTTGCTGATCCTGAGTAGCTTGGTAGAGGGCGTCGTCGCGGTACACGCGGCAGCGAGCGCCTATGGCCTGGATCGACTGCTGAGGATCGCCGCGGCGCTTGGCCAAGAACACGGCTCGTCTCTGAGCTCGCTTTCGAGCCGCGTCCATCATGTCGTGAACCTTCTTCTCCGACCTTCTCGCCTCGTGCCACATCTTCTCTCTTTCTCTGATCGATTGGATTTGATTGGATTGGATTGTTAGCTGAGAGGAACGAAACCCTAGCGCCCTTTCCCGAGTGAGAGAGATAAAATGATAAATGGCTGCTGGTTTACTTCCATCGTAATTCGTACATCACAAGTCACAACAAGCCTGAAATGGGTTTGGTCTATCTTATGGGGCCTTTAGGAATTGATGGGCCCAAGTCCTGGCCATAAAATTAAGGACATAAATATCCCCAAAGGGCCAAGGCGGTAGGTATATAAATTTGTTATATGTTTCTTAAATGTTTGTTAAATATCTGCTTTTTACGTATTAAAATATAAAATATAAAGTCAAGTTCAATAATTGAGATTATGAGAGTAATTTTTTACCAATTGGCATTATCTTAAGAAATAATTCCCATCAAATCACTTTAAATTTATTGCAAAGGTGACGAATGTACATAAAAGTATATATGTTGACATATATACAGTAAATATTTTAACATATACCGAAGAATAATGTTAGGTACCATCTTTTTATCGTCTTAAAATTTTTCTAAAGTAGATGTGACTTTTAAAATCAACATTATATCAAAATTAAAGTATGATTCATTTAAAATTTAATAGTAATTTTAAAAATCACATTAATTTTAGGAGGATAAAAAGATGGTACATAACATTACTCTGTACTGATATCAACCAAACAAAGTATACTGGATTTTCTTGTTCTTTAATTGACATGATAAAATATAGGTTTTCGTCAAGGGTTGATCCATGTTCGATTCGAAGGTCCACAAGCAATGGCTTGATCTCAACGGTGTTACGACTAAAACTTACTTTGGCACCTCAAAACAACGAGAAAAATATAACCTACCAACAAAAGAAAAAAACTAAGTGAAAAATAAAATAAAATAAAAAAATATGGAGAAATGCTAGAGCATCTATTTCGATTCTTCTCTTATCATTATCCATATTTTCTTTTTAAATCAACAATTAAATTTGTAAGACCCAATTAAATGAAGGTAGATTTGATGATTAATTTTCAAAATGAGAGTAAGATGTGCAGCACTTCTATTTTGTTTGACATGTCTTTTTACATATTAAAAATACTTTGTAATCTCCCTAACGCAATCTTATATCTGCCCCCATGTGCCGCTCATCTTCCTCCGTCCGCCTATCCTCTGTTAGAGCCATTGTTTTGTGGAGTGGTCGTATTTATTTTTTTGTTGTTATGATGCTTTTTTGTTTTGCTGCACTTTCGTTTTTTGTGGGTTGCTGACTCTATATAATTATGTGGTTTTATTCAATGGCTGAGACTTTTGTAATTGGTGTTCGTTCTTGATCAACGACTCTATTTTGGTCTTTAGTAGTGCCTCTCCTTGCCTTTACCTCTTGGGGTTTTTCATTGAGTCATTTTATCCGTTTGTTATTGCCTTGTGTGGCACTTGGAAATACTCAACTTATTTATGGTTCTTTTGAAATCATGAATGAAAACACTAACTACTGATTATATATATATATATATATATATATATATATATATATATTTGGGCTTATAAGTAAACTTTTCTTTTAAGCTAGATTGAAATAATTTTTGTTTTAATTCAATTTATTAAATTAACATGTGTTTTTAGAGTAGGTAAGTGCAACCCGAATTAATGTACTTTGCATACACATTAATTTAATAAACTGCATTAAAAAAGTTAGTTGGAAACCAATTTGACATTAAAAATAAAATTAAAAAAAGTTGGTCCCTCAGTGATGTCTTTCCCTTGAAAAAACAAAAAAGAAATAACGCGGCAATCACGCATCAATCAAATTCCAAATATAATTTTGAAATAAAACAAAAGCAGCCGCCGTTTCTCCTATCCGGTCGTCTTCGCTTACCTGAAATTCCGTTACAGAGGCTTGCTTATTGGCGAATGGCGATGTTGGATTTTAGTAGATGATTAAGAGAAGTAGCTAGTGACGCCATCGCTCATTATCATCTCATATTATTATTATTATTGTAAATGGATCTCAGCATCAACACGGCATATATATGCTTAATTACTATAACTATAAGATTAAGATTAGAGTGCAATAAAGCCAACTTCCAAATTAATGAAGTCAGTCGTTGATCCCCCATTCCATTTCTCTTCTCATTAATTGGTGTAAAATTTTTGATATGAGATTTCTTGCGCTCGTTTCTCGGAGATTCTGAAGTACGAATAAAAACAACTCCATGCCATAATAATATCTTAGGAAACAGATGAGAAGATATATTGAAAGATATTTATTCTTTCTTTCTCTGACTCAATTAGATATTATTATTCTCCAAAACTCTCCTCTTCGAAATTATCAGTTAGCTAGCAGGAGAGATTATAGATTGGTAGTTGAACTGGTTGTTACTCTGTCACTTCAATTACGGCTTCTGTTTCGCAAGACACCCATAATATGCACGTTGGTCACCAACTTGACGTTAATTTCTACCCAGATTTTGTTCTTAATAACTTCGTAATTAACAACCTTATTATTGTTGTTATTGTTGTTGCTTTTGAAAATTACATGTGTTCTTCTCGAGTTGGAGATCGATGTGCCTGCGGACCAGATTAACAAACGGAGCATTTTCTGTATATTTCTTTCCATTCGGGGAAAAAAAGAAAAAAATGATTTTTTTTTTTTTTTTTTTGGGTCGAGCAATAAATAAATCTCAAAGGCTGGTCATTCAATTAACGTCACCCATGACCTAAAAGTCGTTAATTTTAATTATTTATGGAATTAATTTAGTGGGAGAATTAGTCATTACAGCATATCTCCATCCTAACCCCTTAATACAAGTTAGTGGAGATACTGGATTGGATACAACTGTATTTAAAATTGAAAAAGGGACTATCAAATTAAAATGTATAAATATAATATATCATTTTTATACCACCAAAATTTTCTCTACAAGCAAACATTAACTTTCTAGGAAAACAACTTAAAGAAAATTCAAGGAAAAGCCAAAGAACAGGTCATGATGACGCGGACCAACCACAGTAGGTCCTCACCGCATTGACCCACCACCACCTTCCCCTTAATAATTCGTCTCCTCCCATTTAACCCAAAGCATTTCACCGAGAAACAAACAAAAGCTATAGCGCTCTCAGACGCAGCGCGTGAGGTCGTCCGGCCTCCGCACATGCCCACTCTAGGGGCTGTGCTCGAGGTCTCCGATCCCATGTCTGACACCGAAGCCGACGCCGAGCCATCGCCGTCACTACCATGGCTACAGCCAGGGCCATCGGAGGGGCAGCCGCAGCCGCAGCCGCGGCCGCGGCTGATATCTTCGCTTTACAAGCAGCACTCGTGGTCTCCAGACGCGTACCGCGATGAGGCGTGGCTTCGGCGCAAGGGCAACAGCAAGAACCGCCGGAGCAAGAGCGTGACGGACGAGGACCTCGACGAGCTCAAGGCCTGCATCGAGCTCGGTTTCGGCTTCGACGACTCGTCATCGCCCGAGCTGGATCAGCGCTTGTCTGATACGCTCCCTGCTCTTGGCTTGTACTACGCCGTCAACAAGCAGTACAACGACACCGTTTCAAAGCCAAACACCACTCCGCCGCCTTCCTCAACGCCGTCCGAGTGCGACAGTGCTCCGTCTCCCCTCGGCAGCCCCCACACCAATATATTCTCCCCAGGTAAATATATATTTGGATTTTGTGTGAAACTTCCTACCTTTTTTTTTTTTGGTTTTAAAAATATGAATGCTTGAACTTATAATAGATTAATTTCGTTGTTTCCACTCTGTGGTCTGAATTTTCATGAGAAAACTCCAAAAATTTGTGACATGTAATTAGTGATTTAGATTTTATGTTCTGATATAGTTAATAGTTGGATATATATATATGAAACTGAAATCTTGTGTGTACATGTTTGTTGGGGAAATTGGAAACTGGTGAAGGAGATAATCCACAGACGGTGAAGACAAGGTTGAAGCAGTGGGCTCAGGTGGTTGCTTGTACGGTACGGCAATGTTCGGGCTGATGATGATATTGGGACCAGGATTAATTATGTGTGAACCAAACCCGAGTTAACCAAACATCATATGATCATCAATGTCGACCTCCTTTCACATGATTCCAATCACCCCCTACCGACTTTGCTTGGTTTTGTTATTAGCAGTGAGATTAAAGTAATCTGAACGAAACCCATTAAATATGAAAACCAACTTGTACTGGATTGACTTTTTCTTTTTCTTTTTTTTCTTCCTTTGTTTTTTTGGCTTTTGGTACTTTAATTGGTTATATTTGGTGGTGTTGTTAACGTCCTGTCTTCTCTTTTACTTGGTCTAGGTAGATTTTTCACGTCTGAAAGTACTCTTAAAATAGGAAGGTCAAGAAAAAAAAGGATATTTGTGTCTGCAGATTGAATAGGGTTCTGTAGTTTTTGGTTGCTTTGGGAAAGTTAAGGTTATGTAAATACGACAACATTCTCTCTCTATCTCTATCTCTATCTCTCTGTCATATAAAGGGTGGCATAGGTTTTTCTGGTCTCGAATAAGAATCGCTTTTCTTAATGGATACAACTCGTTTTCCTTTCAAGGGAGAACCTATTTTCTTTCGTGAAAAGGAAAGTCATTTGAGTGTCCATCATTACATTCAATGATGCCGGCAAATTAATTACATATTGATCTTCAAGAAAAAATATTACGTTGATGAATTTGACAATTAACAATTTTGAGGGAACAAATGCTCTTTAGTTTATTTTGGACGACAGAATATCCAATTTATGAATAGGATTTTTTCTTATAAATTTTAGAGCCACAAATGAGACACCTATCACAATAACAAAAAATAATAATAAAATATTATTTCATATTAAAAATAAAATAATAAAAAAATAAAAAAATAAGAGGTAGTTGGCCACCCCAGTTGTGAGCTGGGGTGGCTGGTCTGTGGTAGCCGAAGCCACCCCATGGCCCTTGGGGGTGGACCAAATC
>NC_081547.1:3481495-3481780 GCF_901000735.1 Corylus avellana
TCTTAAAAAAAAAAAAAAAAAATCATTTGGCCTTTGGAGATGGCTACGGCCACCTCAAAAGGCTGGTCTGGAGTGGTCCAGTCATCCTCAAGGGCCAAACGAACAAATAAAAAAAATTTGTTTGGCCCGACCACCCCCAAGGCCATAGGGTGGCTGGTCTGGGGTGGTCAAAGCCACTTCAGGCCCAACGAGGGTGGTTCGGCCACCCCCAATGGCCAAATAAATTTTTGTTTTTTAGATTTGGCCCTTGGAGGTGGTCGGACCACCCCCAAGGGCCATGGGGTG